>NC_059191.1:2929267-3229267 GCF_020631705.1 Daphnia magna
TATTATCTTCGTTCAGAATTTATGTGCTAATGTTTCAAACTTTGTAAACTATGCTGAGGTAGTAAGTGAAGGGTCGGTCACTGCCATCGAGTGTACACAAAACCTACCCCTGCTGGAGGAAATAGATTAAAGAAAGGGGTGTGACAACAAAGACAATTATTTGACAGCGGTAAACGAGCGAAAAGAACAAAGTTATGACACAAAAACAACAAGCCCGAGGCATGGTGATTTGCAAAAATGGTTGGGAGCTCCGGAAAAACACATGTCAGCAAGAATCGCACTACTAGACCAATAAGGTTACAAAAATTTAACATCAACTAACCTAGAGTGACAACCGCCAGTCCTGGAAAGACTTGGTTGATGTTTGCAAGTTTCTAAACTAAGCCGAAGTGATGGTTATTGGAATCAGGTGTGACAAAAACTTTATCATTTTGCTGGATTCCACACGGCCTGAGTGTTAACGTAATGTGCCGAAATAGCTCAGTTGGGAGAGCGTTAGACTGAAGATCTAAAGGTCCCTGGTTCGATCCCGGGTTTCGGCAACCAACGGCTGATAACATCCCATATGGTCTAGTGGCTAGGATACCTGGCTTTCACCCAGGAGGCTCGGGTTCGATTCCCGGTATGGGAACAGTTAGAATTGTTCATTGTTACAATGTCATATTTTTGTTGCTTGGTTGAATCAAAAATAGAAAAATTCTCTGCTTTGGCAAGTTATCGATAATCAGTCATCGGTGTACAGTCTTAGACGGAGATTTGACGAAAAATTGCCGTCACTGTTTGAGTTTCAGTTTGAGAACACTTTTGCGGCTTTGTTGCAGCCAGAAGCCATAACTATTTAAATAGTTCACTAATGGGTGAACAACTTGAGTGGGGTGAAACGGCTGGAGATGCAGGGTATCGATCCCCGTACTTCTCGCATGCTAAGCGAGCGCTCTACCATCTGAGCTACATCCCCGAGTACAACGCTCACTGTGGGCTCATCCGGGAATTGAACCCGGGACCTCTCGCACCCTAAGCGAGAATCATACTACTAGACCAATGAGCCGCACACAAACATACCACTTTAACAAATTGGAAGAAGAAAACCCCCAGTCCTGATGAGGCTTGATGAATGTTTCAAACTTTGTAAACTATGCTGAGGTAGTAAGTGAAGGGTCGGTCACTGCCATCGAGTGTACACAAAACCTACCCCTGCTGGAGGAAATAGATTAAAGAAAGGGGTGTGACAACAAAGACAATTATTTGACAGCGGTAAACGAGCGAAAAGAACAAAGTTATGACACAAAAACAACAAGCCCGAGGCATGGTGATTTGCAAAAATGGTTGGGAGCTCCGGAAAAACACATGTCAGCAAGAATCGCACTACTAGACCAATAAGGTTACAAAAATTTAACATCAACTAACCTAGAGTGACAACCGCCAGTCCTGGAAAGACTTGGTTGATGTTTGCAAGTTTCTAAACTAAGCCGAAGTGATGGTTATTGGAATCAGGTGTGACAAAAACTTTATCATTTTGCTGGATTCCACACGGCCTGAGTGTTAACGTAATGTGCCGAAATAGCTCAGTTGGGAGAGCGTTAGACTGAAGATCTAAAGGTCCCTGGTTCGATCCCGGGTTTCGGCAACCAACGGCTGATAACATCCCATATGGTCTAGTGGCTAGGATACCTGGCTTTCACCCAGGAGGCTCGGGTTCGATTCCCGGTATGGGAACAGTTAGAATTGTTCATTGTTACAATGTCATATTTTTGTTGCTTGGTTGAATCAAAAATAGAAAAATTCTCTGCTTTGGCAAGTTATCGATAATCAGTCATCGGTGTACAGTCTTAGACGGAGATTTGACGAAAAATTGCCGTCACTGTTTGAGTTTCAGTTTGAGAACACTTTTGCGGCTTTGTTGCAGCCAGAAGCCATAACTATTTAAATAGTTCACTAATGGGTGAACAACTTGAGTGGGTGAAACGGCTGGAGATGCAGGGTATCGATCCCCGTACTTCTCGCATGCTAAGCGAGCGCTCTACCATCTGAGCTACATCCCCGAGTACAACGCTCACTGTGGGCTCATCCGGGAATTGAACCCGGGACCTCTCGCACCCTAAGCGAGAATCATACTACTAGACCAATGAGCCGCACACAAACATACCACTTTAACAAATTGGAAGAAGAAAACCCCAGTCCTGATGAGGCTTGATGAATGTTTCAAACTTTGTAAACTATGCTGAGGTAGTAAGTGAAGGGTCGGTCACTGCCATCGAGTGTACACAAAACCTACCCCTGCTGGAGGAAATAGATTAAAGAAAGGGGTGTGACAACAAAGACAATTATTTGACAGCGGTAAACGAGCGAAAAGAACAAAGTTATGACACAAAAACAACAAGCCCGAGGCATGGTGATTTGCAAAAATGGTTGGGAGCTCCGGAAAAACACATGTCAGCAAGAATCGCACTACTAGACCAATAAGGTTACAAAAATTTAACATCAACTAACCTAGAGTGACAACCGCCAGTCCTGGAAAGACTTGGTTGATGTTTGCAAGTTTCTAAACTAAGCCGAAGTGATGGTTATTGGAATCAGGTGTGACAAAAACTTTATCATTTTGCTGGATTCCACACGGCCTGAGTGTTAACGTAATGTGCCGAAATAGCTCAGTTGGGAGAGCGTTAGACTGAAGATCTAAAGGTCCCTGGTTCGATCCCGGGTTTCGGCAACCAACGGCTGATAACATCCCATATGGTCTAGTGGCTAGGATACCTGGCTTTCACCCAGGAGGCCTCGGGTTCGATTCCCGGTATGGGAACAGTTAGAATTGTTCATTGTTACAATGTCATATTTTTGTTGCTTGGTTGAATCAAAAATAGAAAAATTCTCTGCTTTGGCAAGTTATCGATAATCAGTCATCGGTGTACAGTCTTAGACGGAGATTTGACGAAAAATTGCCGTCACTGTTTGAGTTTCAGTTTGAGAACACTTTTGCGGCTTTGTTGCAGCCAGAAGCCATAACTATTTAAATAGTTCACTAATGGGTGAACAACTTGAGTGGGTGAAACGGCTGGAGATGCAGGGTATCGATCCCCGTACTTCTCGCATGCTAAGCGAGCGCTCTACCATCTGAGCTACATCCCCGAGTACAACGCTCACTGTGGGCTCATCCGGGAATTGAACCCGGGACCTCTCGCACCCTAAGCGAGAATCATACTACTAGACCAATGAGCCGCACACAAACATACCACTTTAACAAATTGGAAGAAGAAAACCCCCAGTCCTGATGAGGCTTGATGAATGTTTCAAACTTTGTAAACTATGCTGAGGTAGTAAGTGAAGGGTCGGTCACTGCCATCGAGTGTACACAAAACCTACCCATGCTGGAGGAAATAGATTAAAGAAAGGGGTGTGACAACAAAGACAATTATTTGACAGCGGTAAACGAGCGAAAAGAACAAAGTTATGACACAAAAACAACAAGCCCGAGGCATGGTGATTTGCAAAAATGGTTGGGAGCTCCGGAAAAACACATGTCAGCAAGAATCGCACTACTAGACCAATAAGGTTACAAAAATTTAACATCAACTAACCTAGAGTGACAACCGCCAGTCCTGGAAAGACTTGGTTGATGTTTGCAAGTTTCTAAACTAAGCCGAAGTGATGGTTATTGGAATCAGGTGTGACAAAAACTTTATCATTTTGCTGGATTCCACACGGCCTGGAGTGTTAACGTAATGTGCCGAAATAGCTCAGTTGGGAGAGCGTTAGACTGAAGATCTAAAGGTCCCTGGTTCGATCCCGGGTTTCGGCAACCAACGGCTGATAACATCCCATATGGTCTAGTGGCTAGGATACCTGGCTTTCACCCAGGAGGCTCGGGTTCGATTCCCGGTATGGGAACAGTTAGAATTGTTCATTGTTACAATGTCATATTTTTGTTGCTTGGTTGAATCAAAAATAGAAAAATTCTCTGCTTTGGCAAGTTATCGATAATCAGTCATCGGTGTACAGTCTTAGACGGAGATTTGACGAAAAATTGCCGTCACTGTTTGAGTTTCAGTTTGAGAACACTTTTGCGGCTTTGTTGCAGCCAGAAGCCATAACTATTTAAATAGTTCACTAATGGGTGAACAACTTGAGGTGGGTGAAACGGCTGGAGATGCAGGGTATCGATCCCCGTACTTCTCGCATGCTAAGCGAGCGCTCTACCATCTGAGCTACATCCCCGAGTACAACGCTCACTGTGGGCTCATCCGGGAATTGAACCCGGGACCTCTCGCACCCTAAGCGAGAATCATACTACTAGACCAATGAGCCGCACACAAACATACCACTTTAACAAATTGGAAGAAGAAAACCCCCAGTCCTGATGAGGCTTGATGAATGTTTCAAACTTTGTAAACTATGCTGAGGTAGTAAGTGAAGGGTCGGTCACTGCCATCGAGTGTACACAAAACCTACCCCTGCTGGAGGAAATAGATTAAAGAAAGGGGTGTGACAACAAAGACAATTATTTGACAGCGGTAAACGAGCGAAAAGAACAAAGTTATGACACAAAAACAACAAGCCCGAGGCATGGTGATTTGCAAAAATGGTTGGGAGCTCCGGAAAAACACATGTCAGCAAGAATCGCACTACTAGACCAATAAGGTTACAAAAATTTAACATCAACTAACCTAGAGTGACAACCGCCAGTCCTGGAAAGACTTGGTTGATGTTTGCAAGTTTCTAAACTAAGCCGAAGTGATGGTTATTGGAATCAGGTGTGACAAAAACTTTATCATTTTGCTGGATTCCACACGGCCTGAGTGTTAACGTAATGTGCCGAAATAGCTCAGTTGGGAGAGCGTTAGACTGAAGATCTAAAGGTCCCTGGTTCGATCCCGGGTTTCGGCAACCAACGGCTGATAACATCCCATATGGTCTAGTGGCTAGGATACCTGGCTTTCACCCAGGAGGCTCGGGTTCGATTCCCGGTATGGGAACAGTTAGATAATTGTTCATTGTTACAATGTCATATTTTTGTTGCTTGGTTGAATCAAAAATAAAAATTCTCTGCTTTGGCAAGTTATCGATAATCAGTCATCGGTGTACAGTCTTAGACGGAGATTTGACGAAAAATTGCCGTCACTGTTTGAGTTTCAGTTTGAGAACACTTTTGCGGCTTTGTTGCAGCCAGAAGCCATAACTATTTAAATAGTTCACTAATGGGTGAACAACTTGAGTGGGTGAAACGGCTGGAGATGCAGGGTATCGATCCCCGTACTTCTCGCATGCTAAGCGAGCGCTCTACCATCTGAGCTACATCCCCGAGTACAACGCTCACTGTGGGCTCATCCGGGAATTGAACCCGGGACCTCTCGCACCCTAAGCGAGAATCATACTACTAGACCAATGAGCCGCACACAAACATACCACTTTAACAAATTGGAAGAAGAAAACCCCCAGTCCTGATGAGGCTTGATGAATGTTTCAAACTTTGTAAACTATGCTGAGGTAGTAAGTGAAGGGTCGGTCACTGCCATCGAGTGTACACAAAACCTACCCCTGCTGGAGGAAATAGATTAAAGAAAGGGGTGTGACAACAAAGACAATTATTTGACAGCGGTAAACGAGCGAAAAGAACAAAGTTATGACACAAAAACAACAAGCCCGAGGCATGGTGATTTGCAAAAATGGTTGGGAGCTCCGGAAAAACACATGTCAGCAAGAATCGCACTACTAGACCAATAAGGTTACAAAAATTTAACATCAACTAACCTAGAGTGACAACCGCCAGTCCTGGAAAGACTTGGTTGATGTTTGCAAGTTTCTAAACTAAGCCGAAGTGATGGTTATTGGAATCAGGTGTGACAAAAACTTTATCATTTTGCTGGATTCCCGGCCAACGCCGAGTGTTAACGTAATGTGCCGAAATAGCTCAGTTGGGAGAGCGTTAGACTGAAGATCTAAAGGTCCCTGGTTCGATCCCGGGTTTCGGCAACCAACGGCTGATAACATCCCATATGGTCTAGTGGCTAGGATACCTGGCTTTCACCCAGGAGGCTCGGGTTCGATTCCCGGTATGGGAACAGTTAGAATTGTTCATTGTTACAATGTCATATTTTTGTTGCTTGGTTGAATCAAAAATAGAAAAATTCTCTGCTTTGGCAAGTTATCGATAATCAGTCATCGGTGTACAGTCTTAGACGGAGATTTGACGAAAAATTGCCGTCACTGTTTGAGTTTCAGTTTGAGAACACTTTTGCGGCTTTGTTGCAGCCAGAAGCCATAACTATTTAAATAGTTCACTAATGGGTGAACAACTTGAGTGGGTGAAACGGCTGGAGATGCAGGGTATCGATCCCCGTACTTCTCGCATGCTAAGCGAGCGCTCTACCATCTGAGCTACATCCCCGAGTACAACGCTCACTGTGGGCTCATCCGGGAATTGAACCCGGGACCTCTCGCACCCTAAGCGAGAATCATACTACTAGACCAATGAGCCGCACACAAACATACCACTTTAACAAATTGGAAGAAGAAAACCCCCAGTCCTGATGAGGCTTGATGAATGTTTCAAACTTTGTAAACTATGCTGAGGTAGTAAGTGAAGGGTCGGTCACTGCCATCGAGTGTACACAAAACCTACCCCTGCTGGAGGAAATAGATTAAAGAAAGGGGTGTGACAACAAAGACAATTATTTGACAGCGGTAAACGAGCGAAAAGAACAAAGTTATGACACAAAAACAACAAGCCCGAGGCATGGTGATTTGCAAAAATGGTTGGGAGCTCCGGAAAAACACATGTCAGCAAGAATCGCACTACTAGACCAATAAGGTTACAAAAATTTAACATCAACTAACCTAGAGTGACAACCGCCAGTCCTGGAAAGACTTGGTTGATGTTTGCAAGTTTCTAAACTAAGCCGAAGTGATGGTTATTGGAATCAGGTGTGACAAAAACTTTATCATTTTGCTGGATTCCACACGGCCTGAGTGTTAACGTAATGTGCCGAAATAGCTCAGTTGGGAGAGCGTTAGACTGAAGATCTAAAGGTCCCTGGTTCGATCCCGGGTTTCGGCAACCAACGGCTGATAACATCCCATATGGTCTAGTGGCTAGGATACCTGGCTTTCACCCAGGAGGCTCGGGTTCGATTCCCGGTATGGGAACAGTTAGAATTGTTCATTGTTACAATGTCATATTTTTGTTGCTTGGTTGAATCAAAAATAGAAAAATTCTCTGCTTTGGCAAGTTATCGATAATCAGTCATCGGTGTACAGTCTTAGACGGAGATTTGACGAAAAATTGCCGTCACTGTTTGAGTTTCAGTTTGAGAACACTTTTGCGGCTTTGTTGCAGCCAGAAGCCATAACTATTTAAATAGTTCACTAATGGGTGAACAACTTGAGTGGGTGAAACGGCTGGAGATGCAGGGTATCGATCCCCGTACTTCTCGCATGCTAAGCGAGCGCTCTACCATCTGAGCTACATCCCCGAGTACAACGCTCACTGTGGGCTCATCCGGGAATTGAACCCGGGACCTCTCGCACCCTAAGCGAGAATCATACTACTAGACCAATGAGCCGCACACAAACATACCACTTTAACAAATTGGAAGAAGAAAACCCCCAGTCCTGATGAGGCTTGATGAATGTTTCAAACTTTGTAAACTATGCTGAGGTAGTAAGTGAAGGGTCGGTCACTGCCATCGAGTGTACACAAAACCTACCCATGCTGGAGGAAATAGATTAAAGAAAGGGGTGTGACAACAAAGACAATTATTTGACAGCGGTAAACGAGCGAAAAGAACAAAGTTATGACACAAAAACAACAAGCCCGAGGCATGGTGATTTGCAAAAATGGTTGGGAGCTCCGGAAAAACACATGTCAGCAAGAATCGCACTACTAGACCAATAAGGTTACAAAAATTTAACATCAACTAACCTAGAGTGACAACCGCCAGTCCTGGAAAGACTTGGTTGATGTTTGCAAGTTTCTAAACTAAGCCGAAGTGATGGTTATTGGAATCAGGTGTGACAAAAACTTTATCATTTTGCTGGATTCCACACGGCCTGAGTGTTAACGTAATGTGCCGAAATAGCTCAGTTGGGAGAGCGTTAGACTGAAGATCTAAAGGTCCCTGGTTCGATCCCGGGTTTCGGCAACCAACGGCTGATAACATCCCATATGGTCTAGTGGCTAGGATACCTGGCTTTCACCCAGGAGGCTCGGGTTCGATTCCCGGTATGGGAACAGTTAGAATTGTTCATTGTTACAATGTCATATTTTTGTTGCTTGGTTGAATCAAAAATAGAAAAATTCTCTGCTTTGGCAAGTTATCGATAATCAGTCATCGGTGTACAGTCTTAGACGGAGATTTGACGAAAAATTGCCGTCACTGTTTGAGTTTCAGTTTGAGAACACTTTTGCGGCTTTGTTGCAGCCAGAAGCCATAACTATTTAAATAGTTCACTAATGGGTGAACAACTTGAGTGGGTGAAACGGCTGGAGATGCAGGGTATCGATCCCCGTACTTCTCGCATGCTAAGCGAGCGCTCTACCATCTGAGCTACATCCCCGAGTACAACGCTCACTGTGGGCTCATCCGGGAATTGAACCCGGGACCTCTCGCACCCTAAGCGAGAATCATACTACTAGACCAATGAGCCGCACACAAACATACCACTTTAACAAATTGGAAGAAGAAAACCCCCAGTCCTGATGAGGCTTGATGAATGTTTCAAACTTTGTAAACTATGCTGAGGTAGTAAGTGAAGGGTCGGTCACTGCCATCGAGTGTACACAAAACCTACCCATGCTGGAGGAAATAGATTAAAGAAAGGGGTGTGACAACAAAGACAATTATTTGACAGCGGTAAACGAGCGAAAAGAACAAAGTTATGAGACACAAAAACAACAAGCCCGAGGCATGGTGATTTGCAAAAATGGTTGGGAGCTCCGGAAAAACACATGTCAGCAAGAATCGCACTACTAGACCAATAAGGTTACAAAAATTTAACATCAACTAACCTAGAGTGACAACCGCCAGTCCTGGAAAGACTTGGTTGATGTTTGCAAGTTTCTAAACTAAGCCGAAGTGATGGTTATTGGAATCAGGTGTGACAAAAACTTTATCATTTTGCTGGATTCCACACGGCCTGAGTGTTAACGTAATGTGCCGAAATAGCTCAGTTGGGAGAGCGTTAGACTGAAGATCTAAAGGTCCCTGGTTCGATCCCGGGTTTCGGCAACCAACGGCTGATAACATCCCATATGGTCTAGTGGCTAGGATACCTGGCTTTCACCCAGGAGGCTCGGGTTCGATTCCCGGTATGGGAACAGTTAGAATTGTTCATTGTTACAATGTCATATTTTTGTTGCTTGGTTGAATCAAAAATAGAAAAATTCTCTGCTTTGGCAAGTTATCGATAATCAGTCATCGGTGTACAGTCTTAGACGGAGATTTGACGAAAAATTGCCGTCACTGTTTGAGTTTCAGTTTGAGAACACTTTTGCGGCTTTGTTGCAGCCAGAAGCCATAACTATTTAAATAGTTCACTAATGGGTGAACAACTTGAGTGGGTGAAACGGCTGGAGATGCAGGGTATCGATCCCCGTACTTCTCGCATGCTAAGCGAGCGCTCTACCATCTGAGCTACATCCCCGAGTACAACGCTCACTGTGGGCTCATCCGGGAATTGAACCCGGGACCTCTCGCACCCTAAGCGAGAATCATACTACTAGACCAATGAGCCGCACACAAACATACCACTTTAACAAATTGGAAGAAGGAAAACCCCAGTCCTGATGAGGCTTGATGAATGTTTCAAACTTTGTAAACTATGCTGAGGTAGTAAGTGAAGGGTCGGTCACTGCCATCGAGTGTACACAAAACCTACCCATGCTGGAGGAAATAGATTAAAGAAAGGGGTGTGACAACAAAGACAATTATTTGACAGCGGTAAACGAGCGAAAAGAACAAAGTTATGACACAAAAACAACAAGCCCGAGGCATGGTGATTTGCAAAAATGGTTGGGAGCTCCGGAAAAACACATGTCAGCAAGAATCGCACTACTAGACCAATAAGGTTACAAAAATTTAACATCAACTAACCTAGAGTGACAACCGCCAGTCCTGGAAAGACTTGGTTGATGTTTGCAAGTTTCTAAACTAAGCCGAAGTGATGGTTATTGGAATCAGGTGTGACAAAAACTTTATCATTTTGCTGGATTCCACACGGCCTGAGTGTTAACGTAATGTGCCGAAATAGCTCAGTTGGGAGAGCGTTAGACTGAAGATCTAAAGGTCCCTGGTTCGATCCCGGGTTTCGGCAACCAACGGCTGATAACATCCCATATGGTCTAGTGGCTAGGATACCTGGCTTTCACCCAGGAGGCTCGGGTTCGATTCCCGGTATGGGAACAGTTAGAATTGTTCATTGTTACAATGTCATATTTTTGTTGCTTGGTTGAATCAAAAATAGAAAAATTCTCTGCTTTGGCAAGTTATCGATAATCAGTCATCGGTGTACAGTCTTAGACGGAGATTTGACGAAAAATTGCCGTCACTGTTTGAGTTTCAGTTTGAGAACACTTTTGCGGCTTTGTTGCAGCCAGAAGCCATAACTATTTAAATAGTTCACTAATGGGTGAACAACTTGAGTGGGTGAAACGGCTGGAGATGCAGGGTATCGATCCCCGTACTTCTCGCATGCTAAGCGAGCGCTCTACCATCTGAGCTACATCCCCGAGTACAACGCTCACTGTGGGCTCATCCGGGAATTGAACCCGGGACCTCTCGCACCCTAAGCGAGAATCATACTACTAGACCAATGAGCCGCACACAAACATACCACTTTAACAAATTGGAAGAAGAAAACCCCCAGTCCTGATGAGGCTTGATGAATGTTTCAAACTTTGTAAACTATGCTGAGGTAGTAAGTGAAGGGTCGGTCACTGCCATCGAGTGTACACAAAACCTACCCATGCTGGAGGAAATAGATTAAAGAAAGGGGTGTGACAACAAAGACAATTATTTGACAGCGGTAAACGAGCGAAAAGAACAAAGTTATGACACAAAAACAACAAGCCCGAGGCATGGTGATTTGCAAAAATGGTTGGGAGCTCCGGAAAAACACATGTCAGCAAGAATCGCACTACTAGACCAATAAGGTTACAAAAATTTAACATCAACTAACCTAGAGTGACAACCGCCAGTCCTGGAAAGACTTGGTTGATGTTTGCAAGTTTCTAAACTAAGCCGAAGTGATGGTTATTGGAATCAGGTGTGACAAAAACTTTATCATTTTGCTGGATTCCACACGGCCTGAGTGTTAACGTAATGTGCCGAAATAGCTCAGTTGGGAGAGCGTTAGACTGAAGATCTAAAGGTCCCTGGTTCGATCCCGGGTTTCGGCAACCAACGGCTGATAACATCCCATATGGTCTAGTGGCTAGGATACCTGGCTTTCACCCAGGAGGCTCGGGTTCGATTCCCGGTATGGGAACAGTTAGAATTGTTCATTGTTACAATGTCATATTTTTGTTGCTTGGTTGAATCAAAAATAGAAAAATTCTCTGCTTTGGCAAGTTATCGATAATCAGTCATCGGTGTACAGTCTTAGACGGAGATTTGACGAAAAATTGCCGTCACTGTTTGAGTTTCAGTTTGAGAACACTTTTGCGGCTTTGTTGCAGCCAGAAGCCATAACTATTTAAATAGTTCACTAATGGGTGAACAACTTGAGTGGGTGAAACGGCTGGAGATGCAGGGTATCGATCCCCGTACTTCTCGCATGCTAAGCGAGCGCTCTACCATCTGAGCTACATCCCCGAGTACAACGCTCACTGTGGGCTCATCCGGGAATTGAACCCGGGACCTCTCGCACCCTAAGCGAGAATCATACTACTAGACCAATGAGCCGCACACAAACATACCACTTTAACAAATTGGAAGAAGAAAACCCCCAGTCCTGATGAGGCTTGATGAATGTTTCAAACTTTGTAAACTATGCTGAGGTAGTAAGTGAAGGGTCGGTCACTGCCATCGAGTGTACACAAAACCTACCCATGCTGGAGGAAATAGATTAAAGAAAGGGGTGTGACAACAAAGACAATTATTTGACAGCGGTAAACGAGCGAAAAGAACAAAGTTATGACACAAAAACAACAAGCCCGAGGCATGGTGATTTGCAAAAATGGTTGGGAGCTCCGGAAAAACACATGTCAGCAAGAATCGCACTACTAGACCAATAAGGTTACAAAAATTTAACATCAACTAACCTAGAGTGACAACCGCCAGTCCTGGAAAGACTTGGTTGATGTTTGCAAGTTTCTAAACTAAGCCGAAGTGATGGTTATTGGAATCAGGTGTGACAAAAACTTTATCATTTTGCTGGATTCCACACGGCCTGAGTGTTAACGTAATGTGCCGAAATAGCTCAGTTGGGAGAGCGTTAGACTGAAGATCTAAAGGTCCCTGGTTCGATCCCGGGTTTCGGCAACCAACGGCTGATAACATCCCATATGGTCTAGTGGCTAGGATACCTGGCTTTCACCCAGGAGGCTCGGGTTCGATTCCCGGTATGGGAACAGTTAGAATTGTTCATTGTTACAATGTCATATTTTTGTTGCTTGGTTGAATCAAAAATAGAAAAATTCTCTGCTTTGGCAAGTTATCGATAATCAGTCATCGGTGTACAGTCTTAGACGGAGATTTGACGAAAAATTGCCGTCACTGTTTGAGTTTCAGTTTGAGAACACTTTTGCGGCTTTGTTGCAGCCAGAAGCCATAACTATTTAAATAGTTCACTAATGGGTGAACAACTTGAGTGGGTGAAACGGCTGGAGATGCAGGGTATCGATCCCCGTACTTCTCGCATGCTAAGCGAGCGCTCTACCATCTGAGCTACATCCCCGAGTACAACGCTCACTGTGGGCTCATCCGGGAATTGAACCCGGGACCTCTCGCACCCTAAGCGAGAATCATACTACTAGACCAATGAGCCGCACACAAACATACCACTTTAACAAATTGGAAGAAGAAAACCCCCAGTCCTGATGAGGCTTGATGAATGTTTCAAACTTTGTAAACTATGCTGAGGTAGTAAGTGAAGGGTCGGTCACTGCCATCGAGTGTACACAAAACCTACCCATGCTGGAGGAAATAGATTAAAGAAAGGGGTGTGACAACAAAGACAATTATTTGACAGCGGTAAACGAGCGAAAAGAACAAAGTTATGACACAAAAACAACAAGCCCGAGGCATGGTGATTTGCAAAAATGGTTGGGAGCTCCGGAAAAACACATGTCAGCAAGAATCGCACTACTAGACCAATAAGGTTACAAAAATTTAACATCAACTAACCTAGAGTGACAACCGCCAGTCCTGGAAAGACTTGGTTGATGTTTGCAAGTTTCTAAACTAAGCCGAAGTGATGGTTATTGGAATCAGGTGTGACAAAAACTTTATCATTTTGCTGGATTCCACACGGCCTGAGTGTTAACGTAATGTGCCGAAATAGCTCAGTTGGGAGAGCGTTAGACTGAAGATCTAAAGGTCCCTGGTTCGATCCCGGGTTTCGGCAACCAACGGCTGATAACATCCCATATGGTCTAGTGGCTAGGATACCTGGCTTTCACCCAGGAGGCCGTTTCCCGGTAGGGGAATAAACATGTATGGGAGGTGGGGCATTTTAAAATATTACTAAAATTACATAAATAAAATAATGGGGAAAGAATCTACTAATCTACTGGGTATGGGAGTTTCTACGGGGGGAGGGGGGATATCCTCAGCTTCGGGGTTTGGTGCACCATGATGGAAATGGGCACACCATACCATGATCCCTGGATCGCCAATCGGGCCTTAGTCTTAGACGGAGATTTGACGAAAAATTGCCGTCACTGTTTGAGTTTCAGTTTGAGAACACTTTTGCGGCTTTGTTGCAGCCAGAAGCCATAACTATTTAAATAGTTCACTAATGGGTGAACAACTTGTGAGTGGGTGAAAGAGATCTAGGGGTATCGATCCCCTACTTCTCGCATGCTAAGCGGAGCGCTCTACCATCTGAGCTACATCCCCGAGTACAACGCTCACGGTGGGCTCATCCGGGAATTGAACCCGGGACCTCTCGCACCTAACAAATCATACACTAGACCATGAGCCGCAAAATACCACTTTAACAAATGGAAGAAAAACAAACGAAGGCTTAAATATCAAAAATTGAAGAACAAAACGAGGAGTCGAAGAGGTAGATTTCAAACTTGCCATGGAGGTAAACCAGAAGACACAACCTCCGTCCTCTGGTATTGAGTGATGGAACAGCTCATTCAGAACGGCTGATAACATCCCATATGGTCTAGTGGCTAGTTTATGGAGGGGTTTCCGGAAGGGGAATAAACATGTATGAGGTAGGTGCATTTTAAAATATTACTAAAATTACATAAATAAAATATGAGGGAAAGAATCTACTAATCTACTGGGTAGGGAGTTTCTACGGGAAAAGGGGGGATATCCTCAGCTTCGGGGTTTGGTGCACCATGATGGAAATGGGCACACACCATATCCATTGATCCCTGGATCGCTGCCAATCGGGCCTTGAATCGGAAGGCACCCCAGGATCTTCCGTTGATTCCGAGAATCGAACGGATTTCGTCGTTCCTGGGGTACCATGATCCAAGAGACCCGACAACCAGGGGGAGAATCCTCCCATGCGAAGAATATTTATCATATTTCCGCTGGTAGGCATTCTCCATACTCCCTGGTTGGTCATAGCAGACCACGACGTCAACCATCACCCGGGAACCGGATAGTTGAAATTCAACATCCGGTCTTAACCTTTGCCCGGGGATGGCATTGTTGATCGTGACGTCGTGTCCCTGCTTGACTAGCAGCGATTCCAAGAGATCTTGGATGGTGTTGTGCCTCTTGGTGGCGAGCTGGAGACCTTCTTCACAGTGGTTAAGCACATGAAACCCGGTCTCGTTTTCCTTTCCGCATCGGCGGCAACTCGTATCTTGCTCCTGTGAGCAAAACCACGAGTGCCCCCGAAGAGGAAGGATGTCGAGCCGGGCCCTGTGAAGATATCTCCAGTCGCGGAAGGAGAGGGGCGTACGGCAGGATACCAGGCGAGCCATGTCTTTCGACTTGTCTTCCAGGGAGAGGCCAGTGGCAACTACTCCCTGGTGGCTCTTGTCGGAAATTAGGTCCCTGGTATAGCGCTGCCGAGCTACTTTCCGAAGTCCGCGGACTGCCTTGACTGGGCTTACGGAGACGTCATCGGCGACAATTCTTAGATTTTCGTCGCCGGATACATCAATCCGCACTCCCAGTCGTTTGGCAGCTTGGCGGGCAAGAGTCCAAAGATTGGACCCTGCCTCCGCGTACCTCAGTCTGTAGAGCCCCCATCCACGGATCCCGAAAGATATTCCCCAACTGGCAACACTCCTGGATGCTCGTTTCTGAACCCTCGCCGGATGGTGTCATGGAGCTGCTCTCGGCATATGTTCCTCACTGTAGGGTCTCTACAAGTGAGGAGCTGAGCAGCCCTGGCGATGGTCCAGATATCGGCATCATCAGTGAGGCGGCATGTTCCTAGGCCCCCAACCCGCCGGTCCGCGTAGAAAAACGGGACCGTTGCGTGATTGGGAAGGTTGCAAATAAGGCCTAGAAACTTCCTACACTCAGTGTCCAGTTGGGTAAGACAGTCTTTCAGGACCCGACCCGAAGCGAGGTGATGGGAAAGGGAGGGAAGAAGGTGGCTACGGAAGATTTCAAGTTTTTGCCATGGTGCGAGGTGGGAGGCGGCAATCTTGTCGAGGTTAGGGATAAGGTCAGTTGGTGGTCGGAACCGCAATTTTCCTCCGATCGGTGTACCAAGATATGTTTCTTGGTCGTCTGGACCCAAGCACCGAATTAATTGATCACCAATTCGGCACTGGGCGTCAGACGGCTTGCCTTTGTCGAAGACCAGGCAAGCACACTTCCCGGCATTAAATTGCAGCCCCAAGGTGTTTGCGGTGAGGGTAAAAACGTTTAAAATGTTTTGGAGCTCGGAGGGAGAATTTGTAACCACGGCAATGTCGTCAGCATATGCCGTGGTTTTCTCGACGCGAGCCAAATATTAAAAATCCGGGGTTAATATTGGACTTTCCGGCCCTGACGAGGGGTTCGGAAGCCAGGTTAAAAATAGGGGAACTAAGAGCGTCACCCTGGCGAACACCTGCTGTCGGGAAAATGCGGATGGATTCTTTCCCAACGGCAAAATCCATCCGATTTCCCGAATATATGTCCACCAGGATGCGCCGGAGGTCCTCTGGTATTGGAAGTGATGTGAACAGCTCATTCAGAACGGCGTGAGGCACAGATCCAAACGCGTTGCACATGTCCAGCCATGCAATAGACATGTGCTTTCGTTTGGTCTTTGTCTCCTCGACAACCGTCTGTAAGAGCTGTGTATGTTCCTGAATACCATGGACCCCCGGGAGGAAACCCTTTTGCTCGGGAGATAACCAGCCAAGGTCTGAAGCGACTTGCGTTATTCTCTGGCTGATCACTCCCGAGAACAGTTTGTAAATGGTAGGAAGAAGGGATATTGGTCTAAAGTTGGAATAGTCGCTAGTGTCCCCTTTCTTGAAAATGGGGACAGTTCGCGATGTCTTCCAACAATTAGGAACCCCTAGCTTCCAAACCATTTTACAAACTGTTTCCAGCAGAATGCAGTTGGGGTCGATGGCTCTAAGATGACGGTATTCTAGGCCATCAACCCCTGGTGATGTGTTGGTAGCCCGGCGGAGCTTAGCTTCAAGCTCTTGTTGGGTTGGCGCACGATTAAGGAAGTTCATCTGGTCCTCTGAAGGTTGGGACCAGTCGCAGGTGTCGTAGAGTTCCCTCGCACTTTGGCACTGCTGCGGAGATGGTCTCAATCGGTTGTAAGTCCTCTTGAGATATTCCTCCGCAGCTTGTACAGTACCATCGTAGGAGGGTAAACGGTCTTCGAGCACCTGTCGAACGGCTCTTCTTGGGTAAATGTTGAAGAGCCGCTGAATCTTCCTCGCCTCGTACGCCTTTTTGCTTGATATGTCGCCGGGCCTTCTGCATCTGCCGGTTTTGGTTTCTTTTTCTTTTGTCAGGGTTTCCTCGGGGTTGTTCAGGGCTAGGGTCTTGTAAAATTTGTGCTTTAGGGAGCCAGTCAGCTGTGCAACGTTCGAGGACATCGTCTAGGTCATGTAGAGTCTCACAGCTCAAGAAGGCAGGAACCCAGAGACTGACAAAATCGTCGTCTCTTTGACTCTGCTCTTCTGAGCTGTGGTGACTACGTCCTCGATTGCTGTGCTGACTGGGGACAAAGGATAAGGTCTCGGGGTTAGGTGAAGGGTCTAAAATCTCTTGTGATAAAATTGTGGGGCTAGTATTTTCTTGTGGGGGAGTTCATAAAGCCAACTAAAATTTTGTGTATTAAAAGAGGAGGCGAACTCCCTCCCAAGATCTAAAATAGGGCTAGCGGTAAAATTTGCTGGAGATAGGACATTACCAGGGGATTCCTCGATCGCTGGGATTTCCACCACGGATAGCTCATCACGCTCGTCTTCTGTTGCAGTAACATCCTCTAGAGAGATCACTGCAGCAGAAGAGTCACGGTTTGAGCCATCCATACTGGATATCCCAGCAAATCGGATGGAGGGTGATGGGTTGTTATTAGAATGTAACCTTTGGTAATGTCCTTTTAGTGTAGGGCCATCTCCAGCAAATCCACACACTCCGCATTCCCAATATTTAACTAGTCGGAGTGTGTGGGCTGTCTCTAGGTGTCTGTGGATACTACCCATGGCTCTGGTGTTAGTTGCCAAGGTAGTCCACTCACACCTAGGACACTTCGTGGGTTTACCAGGGTATTTTAAAATGATTTTGTCCCCTTCAATTCTGGAAGGGGAAAACGTGGGGGAGAGAAGAGTGAGCGGGATTAGGAGACCCCTGCAGAACCATCCATTGCAGATGCAATGGTTAGTTCGAGGGATTGGCGGAGAATACTGGAGGAAAGGGACTCAGTACAAGGTCTTGCATGTCTGCCGGCTGAAATAAACGAATTAAATTCCTTTTTACAGCCAAGGCAGACATACTGGGTGGTGTACTGAACCCCTCTCCTAGAATGTCTTTCTTTTATGTGTGTCTCCGCCAATTGTCTCTTGCGATCCCCAGACCAGGGACCGCTACCTCGCTCACCTTGACAGGATTTCTCCCCACATTTTAAAATAATTGGCAGAGGAACTGGGATTTTAATGATTGTCCCATGGAGTCTTACTCTAGTAGCATTTCTACTAGATGCTCCTACCTCTGCCATTGCTACCCTGGGCCCACTTACATATGAAAGAATAAAACAGTAATTCTTATTGACTAAAAACAAACAAATAAAGAAAAAAATCGGTAAAATATTGTTAGAAAAATTAAAAAAAAACCATTAAAAATCTGAAGAGAAGATTCTAAAAAAATATAGAAAGAGAGGAATTTAGAAATTTAAGAAAGAAAGAAAAAAATAGCAAAATAGATGTTTTAAGTACTAAAAATTAAAAATTAAATAATTTTGTAAAGAATAAAAAAAATAGAAACCGAAGAAATTGTGGAATAAAAAAATTTAGTGAAGAATAAAGAAAAATTTTAAAAACAAAGAAATTGTGGAATAAAAAAATTAATGAAGAATTAAAAAAAAATAATAATTTAAAAACCGAAGAAAGTGTGAAATCAAATGAAAAAAAAAATTCATGGATGAAAAGAATAAATAAATAAATTCTATAGAGTACTAAAATTAAAGAAAGATATGCATTAAAATTCAATATTTGTTTTGGTTAAAGCATAATAAAAAATTTTTTTTTTAAAAGGGTTTTTGGATGTAAATGGATAAAATGTAAAAATAATACAAGGAGCTAAAACATTTCATCAATGAAAACGGGAGCTCTTTAAAAACACGTCTGCTCTACACGAAGTCTAGCAGACGAATATGGTCTAGTGGCTAGGATACCTGGCTTTCACCCAGGAGGCTCGGGTTCGATTCCCGGTATGGGAACAGTTAGAATTGTTCATTGTTACAATGTCATATTTTTGTTGCTTGGTTGAATCAAAAATAGAAAAATTCTCTGCTTTGGCAAGTTATCGATAATCAGTCATCGGTGTACAGTCTTAGACGGAGATTTGACGAAAAATTGCCGTCACTGTTTGAGTTTCAGTTTGAGAACACTTTTGCGGCTTTGTTGCAGCCAGAAGCCATAACTATTTAAATAGTTCACTAATGGGTGAACAACTTGAGTGGGTGAAACGGCTGGAGATGCAGGGTATCGATCCCCGTACTTCTCGCATGCTAAGCGAGCGCTCTACCATCTGAGCTACATCCCCGAGTACAACGCTCACTGTGGGCTCATCCGGGAATTGAACCCGGGACCTCTCGCACCCTAAGCGAGAATCATACTACTAGACCAATGAGCCGCACACAAACATACCACTTTAACAAATTGGAAGAAGAAAACCCCCAGTCCTGATGAGGCTTGATGAATGTTTCAAACTTTGTAAACTATGCTGAGGTAGTAAGTGAAGGGTCGGTCACTGCCATCGAGTGTACACAAAACCTACCCATGCTGGAGGAAATAGATTAAAGAAAGGGGTGTGACAACAAAGACAATTATTTGACAGCGGTAAACGAGCGAAAAGAACAAAGTTATGACACAAAAACAACAAGCCCGAGGCATGGTGATTTGCAAAAATGGTTGGGAGCTCCGGAAAAACACATGTCAGCAAGAATCGCACTACTAGACCAATAAGGTTACAAAAATTTAACATCAACTAACCTAGAGTGACAACCGCCAGTCCTGGAAAGACTTGGTTGATGTTTGCAAGTTTCTAAACTAAGCCGAAGTGATGGTTATTGGAATCAGGTGTGACAAAAACTTTATCATTTTGCTGGATTCCACACGGCCTGAGTGTTAACGTAATGTGCCGAAATAGCTCAGTTGGGAGAGCGTTAGACTGAAGATCTAAAGGTCCCTGGTTCGATCCCGGGTTTCGGCAACCAACGGCTGATAACATCCCATATGGTCTAGTGGCTAGTTTATGGAGGGGTTTCCGGAAGGGGAATAAACATGTATGGGGTAGGTGCATTTTAAAATATTGCTAAAATTACATAAATAAAATAGATGGGAAAGAGTCTACTAATCTACTGGGTAGGAGGTTTCTACGGGGGGAAAGGGGGGAAGAGGGGGTTATCCTCAGCTTCGGGGTTTGGTGCACCATGATGGAAATGGGCACACACCATATCCATTGATCCCTGGATCGCTGCCAATCGGGCCCTGAATCGGAAGGCACCCCAGGATCTTCCGTTGATTCCAAGAATCGAACGGATTTCGTCGTTCCTGGGGTACCATGATCCAAGAGACCCGACAACCAGGGGGAGAATCCTCCCATGCGAAGAATATTTATCATATTTCCGCTGGTAGGCATTCTCCATACTCCCTGGTTGGTCAAAGCAGACCACGACGTCGACCATCACCCGGGAACCGGATAGTTGAAATTCAACATCCGGTCTTAACCTTTGCCCGGGGATGGCATTGTTGATCGTGACGTCGTGTCCCTGCTTGACTAGCAGCGACTCCAAGAGATCTTGGATGGTGTTGTGCCTCTTGGTGGCGAGCTGGAGACCTTCTTCACAGTGGTTAAGCACATGAAACCCGGTCTCGTTTTCCTTTCCGCATCGGCGGCAACTCGTATCTTGCTCCTGTGAGCAAAACCACGAGTGCCCCCGAAGAGGAAGGATGTCGAGCCGGGCCCTGTGAAGATATCTCCAGTCTCGGAAGGAGAGGGGCGTACGGCAGGATACCAGGCGAGCCATGTCTTTCGACTTGTCTTCCAGGGAGAGGCCAGTGGCAACTACTCCCTGGTGGCTCTTGTCGGAAATTAGGTCCCTGGTATAGCGCTGCCGAGCTACTTTCCGAAGTCCGCGGACTGCCTTGACTGGGCTTACGGAGACGTCATCGGCGACAATTCTTAGATTTTCGTCGCCGGATACATCAATCCGCACTCCCAGTCGTTTGGCAGCTTGGCGGGCAAGAGTCCAAAGATTGGACCCTGCCTCCGCGTACCTCAGTCTGTAGAGCCCCCCATCCACGGATCCCGAAAGATATTCCCCAACTGGCAACACTCCTGGATGCTCGTTTCTGAACCCTCGCCGGATGGTGTCATGGAGCTGCTCTCGGCATATGTTCCTCACTGTAGGGTCTCTACAAGTGAGGAGCTGAGCAGCCCTGGCGATGGTCCAGATATCGGCATCATCAGTGAGGGCGGCATGTTCCTAGGCCCCCAACCCGCCGGTCCGCGTAGAAAAACGGGACCGTTGCGTGATTGGGAAGGTTGCAAATAAGGCCTAGAAACTTCCTACACTCAGTGTCCAGTTGGGTAAGACAGTCTTTCAGGACCCGACCCGAAGCGAGGTGATGGGAAAGGGAGGGAAGAAGGTGGCTACGGAAGATTTCAAGTTTTTGCCATGGTGCGAGGTGGGAGGCGGCAATCTTGTCGAGGTTAGGGATAAGGTCAGTTGGGTGGTCGGAACCGCAATTTTCCTCCGATCGGTGTACCAAGATATGTTTCTTGGTCGTCTGGACCCAAGCACCGAATTAATTGATCACCAATTCGGCACTGGGCGTCAGACGGCTTGCCTTTGTCGAAGACCAGGCAAGCACACTTCCCGGCATTAAATTGCAGCCCCAAGGTGTTTGCGGTGAGGGTAAAAACGTTTAAAATATTTTGGAGCTCGTGAGGGAGAATTTGTAACCACGGCAATGTCGTCAGCATATGCCGTGGTTTTCACGAGCGAGACCAAATAATAAAAATCCGGGGTTAATATTGGACTTTCCGGCCCTGACGAGGGGGTCGGAAGCCAGGTTAAAAATAGGGGAACTAAGAGCGTCACCCTGGCGAACACCTGCTGTCGGGAAAATGCGGATGGAATTCTTTCCCAACGGCAAAATCCATCCGATTCTCCCGAATATATGTCCACCAGGATGCGCCGGAGGTCCTCTGGTATTGGAAGTGATGTAAACAGCTCATTCAGAACGGCGTGAGGCACAGATCCAAACGCGTTGCACATGTCCAGCCATGCAATAGACATGTGCTTTCGTTTGGTCTTTGTCTCCTCGACAACCGTCTGTAAGAGCTGTGTATGTTCCTGAATACCATGGACCCCCGGGAGGAAACCCTTTTGCTCGGGGAGATAACCAGCCAAGGTCTGAAGGCGACTTGCGTTATTCTCTGGCTGATCACTCCCGAGAACAGTTTGTAGAATGGTAGGAAGAAGGGATATTGGTCTAAAGTTGGAATAGTCGCTAGTGTCCCCTTTCTTGAAAATGGGGACAGTTCGCGATGTCTTCCAACAATTAGGAACCCCTATCTTCCAAACCATTTTACAAACTGTTTCCAACAGAATGCAGTTGGGGTCGATGGCTCTAAGATGACGGTATTCTAGGCCATCAACCCCTGGTGATGTGTTGGTAGCCCGGCGAAGCTTAGCCTCAAGCTCTTGTTGGGTTGGCGCACGATTAAGGAAGTTCATCTGGTCCTCTGAAGGTTGGGACCAGTCGCAGGTGTCGTAGAGTTCCCTCGCACTTTGGCACTGCTGCGGAGATGGTCTCAAGCGGTTGTAAGTCCTCTCGAGGTGAGATATTCCTCCGCAGCTTGTACAGTACCATCGTAGGAGGGTGAACGGTCTTCGAGCACCTGTCGAACGGCTCTTCTTGGGTAAATGTTGAAGAGCCGCTGAATCTTCCTCGCCTCGTACGCCTTTTTGCTTGATATGTCGCCGGGCCTTCTGCATCTGCCGGTTTTGGTTTCTTTTTCTTCCATTAGGGTTTCCTCGGGGTTGTTCAGGGCTAGGGTCTTGTTAAAATCTTGTGCTTTAGGGGAGCCAGTCAGCTGTGCAACGTTCGAGGACCCTTCCATCGTCTAGGTTATGTAAAAGAAGAGTCTCACAGCTAAAAAAAGAAGGCAGGAACCCAGAGACTGACAAAATCGTCGTCTCTTTGGCTCTGCTCTTCTGAGCTGTGGTGATTATTCCATCCTCGAATGTTTTGCTGACTAGGGGACAAAAGGAAAAGAGTCTTGGGGTTGGGGGGGGGGTTTAAAATTTTTTTTTAAAAAATTTTGGGGGTTGTTTTTTTTTGGGGGGGAGTTCATAAAGCCAACTAAAATTTTGTGTATTAAAAGAGGCGGCGAGGCGACCCCTCCCTCCCTCCCAAGATCTAAAATAGGGCTTGCGGTAAAATTTGCTGGAGATAGGACATTACCAGGGGACCCTCTTCCTCGATCGCTGGGATTTCCACCACGGATAACTCTTGACGCTCATCTTCTGTTGCAGTAACAAATTCCTCTTGGGAAGTTCACTGCAACCACAGAAGAAGTTGGAGCCATCCATACTCCAACAGAGGATATCCCAGCAAATAAAACCGGATGGAGGGTAAGATTCTGTGGTGTGGAGTGTAACCTTTCTCTGGTAATGTCCTTTTAGTGTAGGGCCATCTCCAGCAAATCCACACACTCCGCATTCCCAATATTTAACCAGTCGGAGTGTGTGGGCTGTCTCTAGGTGTCTGTGGATACTACCCATGGCTCTGGTGTTAGTTGCCAAGGGTAGTCCACTCACACCTAGGACATTTAGTGGGTTTCCCAGGGTATTTTGAAATGATTTTGTCCCTTTTTTTTTTAAAAGGGGAAAAGGGGGGAAAGAAGAGTGAGCGGGATTCCTGAGCGAACCATCCATTGATTTCAGATGCAAATGGTTAGTTCGAGGGATTGGCGGAGAATACTGGAAGAATAATTTTTTTTTTTTTTTTTTTTTTTTTTATAAATTTTATTTTTTTTTTTTTTTTTTTTTTTAAAAATTATTTTTTTTTTTTTTTAACCCTTTTTTTTTTTTTTTTTTTTTTTTTTTTTTTTTTTTTTTTTTTTTTTTTTTTTCCCCCCCCCGGGCCCCCCCCTTTCTTTCTTTTTTTTTTTTTTTTTTTTCTTTTTTTTAAATTTTTTAGGAGGAGGTTTTTTTTTTTTTTTTTTTTTTTTTTTTTTTTTTTTTTTTTTTTTTTTTTTTTTTTTTCTTCCCTTTCCTTTTTTTCCCCTGGGCCCCCTTTCATACGGGTTTCGGCAACCAACGGCTGAGGGTAACATCCCATATGGTCTAGTGGCTAGGATACCTGGCTTTCACCCAGGAGGCTCGGGTTCGATTCCCGGTATGGGAACAGTTAGAATTGTTCATTGTTACAATGTCATATTTTTGTTGCTTGGTTGAATCAAAAATAGAAAAATTCTCTGCTTTGGCAAGTTATCGATAATCAGTCATCGGTGTACAGTCTTAGACGGAGATTTGACGAAAAATTGCCGTCACTGTTTGAGTTTCAGTTTGAGAACACTTTTGCGGCTTTGTTGCAGCCAGAAGCCATAACTATTTAAATAGTTCACTAATGGGTGAACAACTTGAGTGGGTGAAACGGCTGGAGATGCAGGGTATCGATCCCCGTACTTCTCGCATGCTAAGCGAGCGCTCTACCATCTGAGCTACATCCCCGAGTACAACGCTCACTGTGGGCTCATCCGGGAATTGAACCCGGGACCTCTCGCACCCTAAGCGAGAATCATACTACTAGACCAATGAGCCGCACACAAACATACCACTTTAACAAATTGGAAGAAGAAAACCCCCAGTCCTGATGAGGCTTGATGAATGTTTCAAACTTTGTAAACTATGCTGAGGTAGTAAGTGAAGGGTCGGTCACTGCCATCGAGTGTACACAAAACCTACCCATGCTGGAGGAAATAGATTAAAGAAAGGGGTGTGACAACAAAGACAATTATTTGACAGCGGTAAACGAGCGAAAAGAACAAAGTTATGACACAAAAACAACAAGCCCGAGGCATGGTGATTTGCAAAAATGGTTGGGAGCTCCGGAAAAACACATGTCAGCAAGAATCGCACTACTAGACCAATAAGGTTACAAAAATTTAACATCAACTAACCTAGAGTGACAACCGCCAGTCCTGGAAAGACTTGGTTGATGTTTGCAAGTTTCTAAACTAAGCCGAAGTGATGGTTATTGGAATCAGGTGTGACAAAAACTTTATCATTTTGCTGGATTCCACACGGCCTGAGTGTTAACGTAATGTGCCGAAATAGCTCAGTTGGGAGAGCGTTAGACTGAAGATCTAAAGGTCCCTGGTTCGATCCCGGGTTTCGGCAACCAACGGCTGATAACATCCCATATGGTCTAGTGGCTAGGATACCTGGCTTTCACCCAGGAGGCTCGGGTTCGATTCCCGGTATGGGAACAGTTAGAATTGTTCATTGTTACAATGTCATATTTTTGTTGCTTGGTTGAATCAAAAATAGAAAAATTCTCTGCTTTGGCAAGTTATCGATAATCAGTCATCGGTGTACAGTCTTAGACGGAGATTTGACGAAAAATTGCCGTCACTGTTTGAGTTTCAGTTTGAGAACACTTTTGCGGCTTTGTTGCAGCCAGAAGCCATAACTATTTAAATAGTTCACTAATGGGTGAACAACTTGAGTGGGTGAAACGGCTGGAGATGCAGGGTATCGATCCCCGTACTTCTCGCATGCTAAGCGAGCGCTCTACCATCTGAGCTACATCCCCGAGTACAACGCTCACTGTGGGCTCATCCGGGAATTGAACCCGGGACCTCTCGCACCCTAAGCGAGAATCATACTACTAGACCAATGAGCCGCACACAAACATACCACTTTAACAAATTGGAAGAAGAAAACCCCCAGTCCTGATGAGGCTTGATGAATGTTTCAAACTTTGTAAACTATGCTGAGGTAGTAAGTGAAGGGTCGGTCACTGCCATCGAGTGTACACAAAACCTACCCATGCTGGAGGAAATAGATTAAAGAAAGGGGTGTGACAACAAAGACAATTATTTGACAGCGGTAAACGAGCGAAAAGAACAAAGTTATGACACAAAAACAACAAGCCCGAGGCATGGTGATTTGCAAAAATGGTTGGGAGCTCCGGAAAAACACATGTCAGCAAGAATCGCACTACTAGACCAATAAGGTTACAAAAATTTAACATCAACTAACCTAGAGTGACAACCGCCAGTCCTGGAAAGACTTGGTTGATGTTTGCAAGTTTCTAAACTAAGCCGAAGTGATGGTTATTGGAATCAGGTGTGACAAAAACTTTATCATTTTGCTGGATTCCACACGGCCTGAGTGTTAACGTAATGTGCCGAAATAGCTCAGTTGGGAGAGCGTTAGACTGAAGATCTAAAGGTCCCTGGTTCGATCCCGGGTTTCGGCAACCAACGGCTGATAACATCCCATATGGTCTAGTGGCTAGGATACCTGGCTTTCACCCAGGAGGCTCGGGTTCGATTCCCGGTATGGGAACAGTTAGAATTGTTCATTGTTACAATGTCATATTTTTGTTGCTTGGTTGAATCAAAAATAGAAAAATTCTCTGCTTTGGCAAGTTATCGATAATCAGTCATCGGTGTACAGTCTTAGACGGAGATTTGACGAAAAATTGCCGTCACTGTTTGAGTTTCAGTTTGAGAACACTTTTGCGGCTTTGTTGCAGCCAGAAGCCATAACTATTTAAATAGTTCACTAATGGGTGAACAACTTGAGTGGGTGAAACGGCTGGAGATGCAGGGTATCGATCCCCGTACTTCTCGCATGCTAAGCGAGCGCTCTACCATCTGAGCTACATCCCCGAGTACAACGCTCACTGTGGGCTCATCCGGGAATTGAACCCGGGACCTCTCGCACCCTAAGCGAGAATCATACTACTAGACCAATGAGCCGCACACAAACATACCACTTTAACAAATTGGAAGAAGAAAACCCCCAGTCCTGATGAGGCTTGATGAATGTTTCAAACTTTGTAAACTATGCTGAGGTAGTAAGTGAAGGGTCGGTCACTGCCATCGAGTGTACACAAAACCTACCCATGCTGGAGGAAATAGATTAAAGAAAGGGGTGTGACAACAAAGACAATTATTTGACAGCGGTAAACGAGCGAAAAGAACAAAGTTATGACACAAAAACAACAAGCCCGAGGCATGGTGATTTGCAAAAATGGTTGGGAGCTCCGGAAAAACACATGTCAGCAAGAATCGCACTACTAGACCAATAAGGTTACAAAAATTTAACATCAACTAACCTAGAGTGACAACCGCCAGTCCTGGAAAGACTTGGTTGATGTTTGCAAGTTTCTAAACTAAGCCGAAGTGATGGTTATTGGAATCAGGTGTGACAAAAACTTTATCATTTTGCTGGATTCCACACGGCCTGAGTGTTAACGTAATGTGCCGAAATAGCTCAGTTGGGAGAGCGTTAGACTGAAGATCTAAAGGTCCCTGGTTCGATCCCGGGTTTCGGCAACCAACGGCTGATAACATCCCATATGGTCTAGTGGCTAGTTTATGGAGGGGTTTCCGGAAGGGGAATAAACATGTATGAGGGTAGGTGCATTTTTTAAAATATTACTAAAATTACATAAATAAAATAGATGAGGGAAAGAGTCTACTAATCTACTGGGTAGGGAGTTTCTACGGGAAGAGGGGGATATCCTCAGCTTCGGGGTTTGGTGCACCATGATGGAAATGGGCACACACCATATCCATTGATCCCTGGATCGCTGCCAATCGGGCCTTGAATCGGAAGGCACCCCAGGATCTTCCGTTGATTCCAAGAATCGAACGGATTTCGTCGTTCCTGGGGTACCATGATCCAAGAGACCCGACAACCAGGGGGAGAATCCTCCCATGCGAAGAATATTTATCATATTTCCGCTGGTAGGCATTCTCCATACTCCCTGGTTGGTCATAGCAGACCACGACGTCGACCATCACCCGGGAACCGGATAGTTGAAATTCAACATCCGGTCTTAACCTTTGCCCGGGGATGGCATTGTTGATCGTGACGTCGTGTCCCTGCTTGACTAGCAGCGATTCCAAGAGATCTTGGATGGTGTTGTGCCTCTTGGTGGCGAGCTGGAGACCTTCTTCACAGTGGTTAAGCACATGAAACCCGGTCTCGTTTTCCTTTCCGCATCGGCGGCAACTCGTATCTTGCTCCTGTGAGCAAAACCACGAGTGCCCCCGAAGAGGAAGGATGTCGAGCCGGGCCCTGTGAAGATATCTCCAGTCTCGGAAGGAGAGGGGCGTACGGCAGGATACCAGGCGAGCCATGTCTTTCGACTTGTCTTCCAGGGAGAGGCCAGTGGCAACTACTCCCTGGTGGCTCTTGTCGGAAATTAGGTCCCTGGTATAGCGCTGCCGAGCTACTTTCCGAAGTCCGCGGACTGCCTTGACTGGGCTTACGGAGACGTCATCGGCGACAATTCTTATATTTTCGTCGCCGGATACATCAATCCGCACTCCCAGTCGTTTGGCAGCTTGGCGGGCAAGAGTCCAAAGATTGGACCCTGCCTCCGCGTACCTCAGTCTGTAGAGCCCCCATCCACGGATCCCGAAAGATATTCCCCAACTGGCAACACTCCTGGATGCTCGTTTCTGAACCCTCGCCGGATGGTGTCATGGAGCTGCTCTCGGCATATGTTCCTCACTGTAGGGTCTCTACAAGTGAGGAGCTGAGCAGCCCCTGGCGATGGTCCAGATATCGGCATCATCAGTGAGGCGGCATGTTCCTAGGCCCCCAACCCGCCGGTCCGCGTAGAAAAACGGGACCGTTGCGTGATTGGGAAGGTTGCAAATAAGGCCTAGAAACTTCCTACACTCAGTGTCCAGTTGGGTAAGGACAGTCTTTCAGGACCCGACCCGAAGCGAGGTGATGGGAAAGGGAGGGAAGAAGGTGGCTACGGAAGATTTCAAGTTTTTGCCATGGTGCGAGGTGGGAGGCGGCAATCTTGTCAAGGTTAGGGATAAGGTCAGTGGGAGGACGGAACCGCAATTTTCCGCCGATCGGTGTACCAAGATATGTCTCTTGGTCGTCTGGTCCCAAGCACCGAATGGGTTGAGTACCGATTCGGCACAGAGCCTCAGACGGCTTGCCTTTGTCAAAGACCAAGCAAGCACACTTCCCAGCGTTGAATTGCAGCCCTAAGGTGTCAGCGGTGAGGGATAAAATGTCTAAAATATTTTGGAGCTCGTCAGGAGAATTTGTAACCACGGCAATGTCGTCAGCATATGCCGTGGTCTTGACGAGCGAGCCAAATAATAAAAATCCGGGGTTGATATTGGACTTTCCGGCCCTGACGAGGGGCTCGGAAGCCAGATTAAAAATAGGGGCGCTAAGAGCGTCACCCTGACGAACACCTGCTGTTGGGGAAAATACGAACAGCGGATGGATTCTTTCTGAACGGCAAAATCCATCCGATTCCCCGAGATAAATGTCCGCCAGGATGCGCCGGAGGTCGTCTGGTATCGGAAGATAAAGAAGAAAACAGCTCATTCCAAGAACGGCGTGAGGCACAGAGAACCAAACGCATTGCACATGTCTAGCCATGCTATAGACACATGCCTACGTTTGGTCCTTGTCTCCTCGACAACGGTCTGCAAGAGCTGTGTGTGCTCCTGGATACCATGGACCCCCGGGAGGAAACCCTTTTGCTCGGGGAGATAACCAGCCAAGATCTGAGGCGACCTCTGTGAGTCTCTGGCTGATTACTCCCGAAAAAATTTTTTTTTTGTTGGGAAAAAGAAAAAAGGTTTTAAATTTGAAAAAATTCTTGTTTCCCCTTTCTTAAAGATGGGGACTGTTCGCGATATTTTCCAACAGTTAGGAATTTCAATCTTCCAAACTATTCTACAAACTGTTTCCAGCAAAAAGGGGCGGGGGCGAGGGCCCTTAGATGTGTCGATATTCTAAGGCCATCGACCCCTGGTGATGTATTTGTTGCCCGGCGAAGTTTAGCCTCAAGCTCTTTTTGGCTAGGCGCACGATTGAGGAAGTCCATCTGGTCCCTTGATGGATGGGACCAGTCGCAGGTGTCGTAGAGTACCCTCGCACTCTGGCACTGCTGCGAAGGTAGAGAGCGGTGAAGCCTCTGGGTTACTCAATTTTGGCATTAATGTGTTCCCACGGAGTCTTACTCTAGTAGCATTTCACTAGATTGCCATGCACGTTGGGAGAGCGTTAGACTGAAGATCTAAAGGTCCCTGGTTCGATCCCGGGTTTCGGCAACCAACGGCTGATAACATCCCATATGGTCTAGTGGCTAGGATACCTGGCTTTCACCCAGGAGGCTCGGGTTCGATTCCCGGTATGGGAACAGTTAGAATTGTTCATTGTTACAATGTCATATTTTTGTTGCTTGGTTGAATCAAAAATAGAAAAATTCTCTGCTTTGGCAAGTTATCGATAATCAGTCATCGGTGTACAGTCTTAGACGGAGATTTGACGAAAAATTGCCGTCACTGTTTGAGTTTCAGTTTGAGAACACTTTTGCGGCTTTGTTGCAGCCAGAAGCCATAACTATTTAAATAGTTCACTAATGGGTGAACAACTTGAGTGGGTGAAACGGCTGGAGATGCAGGGTATCGATCCCCGTACTTCTCGCATGCTAAGCGAGCGCTCTACCATCTGAGCTACATCCCCGAGTACAACGCTCACTGTGGGCTCATCCGGGAATTGAACCCGGGACCTCTCGCACCCTAAGCGAGAATCATACTACTAGACCAATGAGCCGCACACAAACATACCACTTTAACAAATTGGAAGAAGAAAACCCCCAGTCCTGATGAGGCTTGATGAATGTTTCAAACTTTGTAAACTATGCTGAGGTAGTAAGTGAAGGGTCGGTCACTGCCATCGAGTGTACACAAAACCTACCCATGCTGGAGGAAATAGATTAAAGAAAGGGGTGTGACAACAAAGACAATTATTTGACAGCGGTAAACGAGCGAAAAGAACAAAGTTATGACACAAAAACAACAAGCCCGAGGCATGGTGATTTGCAAAAATGGTTGGGAGCTCCGGAAAAACACATGTCAGCAAGAATCGCACTACTAGACCAATAAGGTTACAAAAATTTAACATCAACTAACCTAGAGTGACAACCGCCAGTCCTGGAAAGACTTGGTTGATGTTTGCAAGTTTCTAAACTAAGCCGAAGTGATGGTTATTGGAATCAGGTGTGACAAAAACTTTATCATTTTGCTGGATTCCACACGGCCTGAGTGTTAACGTAATGTGCCGAAATAGCTCAGTTGGGAGAGCGTTAGACTGAAGATCTAAAGGTCCCTGGTTCGATCCCGGGTTTCGGCAACCAACGGCTGATAACATCCCATATGGTCTAGTGGCTAGGATACCTGGCTTTCACCCAGGAGGCTCGGGTTCGATTCCCGGTATGGGAACAGTTAGAATTGTTCATTGTTACAATGTCATATTTTTGTTGCTTGGTTGAATCAAAAATAGAAAAATTCTCTGCTTTGGCAAGTTATCGATAATCAGTCATCGGTGTACAGTCTTAGACGGAGATTTGACGAAAAATTGCCGTCACTGTTTGAGTTTCAGTTTGAGAACACTTTTGCGGCTTTGTTGCAGCCAGAAGCCATAACTATTTAAATAGTTCACTAATGGGTGAACAACTTGAGTGGGTGAAACGGCTGGAGATGCAGGGTATCGATCCCCGTACTTCTCGCATGCTAAGCGAGCGCTCTACCATCTGAGCTACATCCCCGAGTACAACGCTCACTGTGGGCTCATCCGGGAATTGAACCCGGGACCTCTCGCACCCTAAGCGAGAATCATACTACTAGACCAATGAGCCGCACACAAACATACCACTTTAACAAATTGGAAGAAGAAAACCCCCAGTCCTGATGAGGCTTGATGAATGTTTCAAACTTTGTAAACTATGCTGAGGTAGTAAGTGAAGGGTCGGTCACTGCCATCGAGTGTACACAAAACCTACCCATGCTGGAGGAAATAGATTAAAGAAAGGGGTGTGACAACAAAGACAATTATTTGACAGCGGTAAACGAGCGAAAAGAACAAAGTTATGACACAAAAACAACAAGCCCGAGGCATGGTGATTTGCAAAAATGGTTGGGAGCTCCGGAAAAACACATGTCAGCAAGAATCGCACTACTAGACCAATAAGGTTACAAAAATTTAACATCAACTAACCTAGAGTGACAACCGCCAGTCCTGGAAAGACTTGGTTGATGTTTGCAAGTTTCTAAACTAAGCCGAAGTGATGGTTATTGGAATCAGGTGTGACAAAAACTTTATCATTTTGCTGGATTCCACACGGCCTGAGTGTTAACGTAATGTGCCGAAATAGCTCAGTTGGGAGAGCGTTAGACTGAAGATCTAAAGGTCCCTGGTTCGATCCCGGGTTTCGGCAACCAACGGCTGATAACATCCCATATGGTCTAGTGGCTAGGATACCTGGCTTTCACCCAGGAGGCTCGGGTTCGATTCCCGGTATGGGAACAGTTAGAATTGTTCATTGTTACAATGTCATATTTTTGTTGCTTGGTTGAATCAAAAATAGAAAAATTCTCTGCTTTGGCAAGTTATCGATAATCAGTCATCGGTGTACAGTCTTAGACGGAGATTTGACGAAAAATTGCCGTCACTGTTTGAGTTTCAGTTTGAGAACACTTTTGCGGCTTTGTTGCAGCCAGAAGCCATAACTATTTAAATAGTTCACTAATGGGTGAACAACTTGAGTGGGTGAAACGGCTGGAGATGCAGGGTATCGATCCCCGTACTTCTCGCATGCTAAGCGAGCGCTCTACCATCTGAGCTACATCCCCGAGTACAACGCTCACTGTGGGCTCATCCGGGAATTGAACCCGGGACCTCTCGCACCCTAAGCGAGAATCATACTACTAGACCAATGAGCCGCACACAAACATACCACTTTAACAAATTGGAAGAAGAAAACCCCCAGTCCTGATGAGGCTTGATGAATGTTTCAAACTTTGTAAACTATGCTGAGGTAGTAAGTGAAGGGTCGGTCACTGCCATCGAGTGTACACAAAACCTACCCATGCTGGAGGAAATAGATTAAAGAAAGGGGTGTGACAACAAAGACAATTATTTGACAGCGGTAAACGAGCGAAAAGAACAAAGTTATGACACAAAAACAACAAGCCCGAGGCATGGTGATTTGCAAAAATGGTTGGGAGCTCCGGAAAAACACATGTCAGCAAGAATCGCACTACTAGACCAATAAGGTTACAAAAATTTAACATCAACTAACCTAGAGTGACAACCGCCAGTCCTGGAAAGACTTGGTTGATGTTTGCAAGTTTCTAAACTAAGCCGAAGTGATGGTTATTGGAATCAGGTGTGACAAAAACTTTATCATTTTGCTGGATTCCACACGGCCTGAGTGTTAACGTAATGTGCCGAAATAGCTCAGTTGGGAGAGCGTTAGACTGAAGATCTAAAGGTCCCTGGTTCGATCCCGGGTTTCGGCAACCAACGGCTGATAACATCCCATATGGTCTAGTGGCTAGGATACCTGGCTTTCACCCAGGAGGCTCGGGTTCGATTCCCGGTATGGGAACAGTTAGAATTGTTCATTGTTACAATGTCATATTTTTGTTGCTTGGTTGAATCAAAAATAGAAAAATTCTCTGCTTTGGCAAGTTATCGATAATCAGTCATCGGTGTACAGTCTTAGACGGAGATTTGACGAAAAATTGCCGTCACTGTTTGAGTTTCAGTTTGAGAACACTTTTGCGGCTTTGTTGCAGCCAGAAGCCATAACTATTTAAATAGTTCACTAATGGGTGAACAACTTGAGTGGGTGAAACGGCTGGAGATGCAGGGTATCGATCCCCGTACTTCTCGCATGCTAAGCGAGCGCTCTACCATCTGAGCTACATCCCCGAGTACAACGCTCACTGTGGGCTCATCCGGGAATTGAACCCGGGACCTCTCGCACCCTAAGCGAGAATCATACTACTAGACCAATGAGCCGCACACAAACATACCACTTTAACAAATTGGAAGAAGAAAACCCCCAGTCCTGATGAGGCTTGATGAATGTTTCAAACTTTGTAAACTATGCTGAGGTAGTAAGTGAAGGGTCGGTCACTGCCATCGAGTGTACACAAAACCTACCCATGCTGGAGGAAATAGATTAAAGAAAGGGGTGTGACAACAAAGACAATTATTTGACAGCGGTAAACGAGCGAAAAGAACAAAGTTATGACACAAAAACAACAAGCCCGAGGCATGGTGATTTGCAAAAATGGTTGGGAGCTCCGGAAAAACACATGTCAGCAAGAATCGCACTACTAGACCAATAAGGTTACAAAAATTTAACATCAACTAACCTAGAGTGACAACCGCCAGTCCTGGAAAGACTTGGTTGATGTTTGCAAGTTTCTAAACTAAGCCGAAGTGATGGTTATTGGAATCAGGTGTGACAAAAACTTTATCATTTTGCTGGATTCCACACGGCCTGAGTGTTAACGTAATGTGCCGAAATAGCTCAGTTGGGAGAGCGTTAGACTGAAGATCTAAAGGTCCCTGGTTCGATCCCGGGTTTCGGCAACCAACGGCTGATAACATCCCATATGGTCTAGTGGCTAGTTTATGGAGGGGTTTCCGGAAGGGGAATAAACATGTATGGGGTGGGTGCATTTAAAAATATTACTAAAATTACATAAATAAAATAAATGGGGAAGAATCTACTAATCTACTGGGTAGGGAGTTACTACGGGGGGGGGGGGGTATCCTCAGCTTCGGGGTTTGGTGCACCATGATGGAAATGGGCACACACCATATCCATTGATCCCTGGATCGCTGCCAATCGGGCCTTGAATCGGAAGGCACCCCAGGATCTTCCGTTGATTCCAAGAATCGAACGGATTTCGTCGTTCCTGGGGTACCATGATCCAAGAGACCCGACAACCAGGGGGAGAATCCTCCCATGCGAAGAATATTTATCATATTTCCGCTGGTAGGCATTCTCCATACTACTCCTGGTTGGTCATAGCAGACCACGACGTCGACCATCACCCGGGAACCGGATAGTTGAAATTCAACATCCGGTCTTAACCTTTGCCCGGGGATGGCATTGTTGATCGTGACGTCGTGTCCCTGCTTGACTAGCAGCGACTCCAAGAGATCTTGGATGGTGTTGTGCCTCTTGGTGGCGAGCTGGAGACCTTCTTCACAGTGGTTAAGCACATGAAACCCGGTCTCGTTTTCCTTTCCCGCATCGGCGGCAACTCGTATCTTGCTCCTGTGAGCAAAACCACGAGTGCCCCCGAAGAGGAAGGATGTCGAGCCGGGCCCTGTGAAGATATCTCCAGTCTCGGAAGGAGAGGGGCGTACGGCAGGATACCAGGCGAGCCATGTCTTTCGACTTGTCTTCCAGGGAGAGGCCAGTGGCAACTACTCCCTGGTGGCTCTTGTCGGAAATTAGGTCCCTGGTATAGCGCTGCCGAGCTACTTTCCGAAGTCCGCGGACTGCCTTGACTGGGCTTACGGAGACGTCATCGGCGACAAATTCTTATATTTTCGTCGCCGGATACATCAATCCGCACTCCCAGTCGTTTTGCAGCTTGGCGGCCAAAAGCAAACGCCTAGAATTACCCAGCTTGGATTTTGTCTAACCCTCGCCGGATGGTGTCATGGACGGCTGAATGGTCTTATGGTCCCTAGGTCCTTTTTGCCTGATGGGTACCCTTTCACCCAGGAGGCTCGGGTTCGATTCCCGGTATGGGAACAGTTAGAATTGTTCATTGTTACAATGTCATATTTTTGTTGCTTGGTTGAATCAAAAATAGAAAAATTCTCTGCTTTGGCAAGTTATCGATAATCAGTCATCGGTGTACAGTCTTAGACGGAGATTTGACGAAAAATTGCCGTCACTGTTTGAGTTTCAGTTTGAGAACACTTTTGCGGCTTTGTTGCAGCCAGAAGCCATAACTATTTAAATAGTTCACTAATGGGTGAACAACTTGAGTGGGTGAAACGGCTGGAGATGCAGGGTATCGATCCCCGTACTTCTCGCATGCTAAGCGAGCGCTCTACCATCTGAGCTACATCCCCGAGTACAACGCTCACTGTGGGCTCATCCGGGAATTGAACCCGGGACCTCTCGCACCCTAAGCGAGAATCATACTACTAGACCAATGAGCCGCACACAAACATACCACTTTAACAAATTGGAAGAAGAAAACCCCCAGTCCTGATGAGGCTTGATGAATGTTTCAAACTTTGTAAACTATGCTGAGGTAGTAAGTGAAGGGTCGGTCACTGCCATCGAGTGTACACAAAACCTACCCATGCTGGAGGAAATAGATTAAAGAAAGGGGTGTGACAACAAAGACAATTATTTGACAGCGGTAAACGAGCGAAAAGAACAAAGTTATGACACAAAAACAACAAGCCCGAGGCATGGTGATTTGCAAAAATGGTTGGGAGCTCCGGAAAAACACATGTCAGCAAGAATCGCACTACTAGACCAATAAGGTTACAAAAATTTAACATCAACTAACCTAGAGTGACAACCGCCAGTCCTGGAAAGACTTGGTTGATGTTTGCAAGTTTCTAAACTAAGCCGAAGTGATGGTTATTGGAATCAGGTGTGACAAAAACTTTATCATTTTGCTGGATTCCACACGGCCTGAGTGTTAACGTAATGTGCCGAAATAGCTCAGTTGGGAGAGCGTTAGACTGAAGATCTAAAGGTCCCTGGTTCGATCCCGGGTTTCGGCAACCAACGGCTGATAACATCCCATATGGTCTAGTGGCTAGGATACCTGGCTTTCACCCAGGAGGCTCGGGTTCGATTCCCGGTATGGGAACAGTTAGAATTGTTCATTGTTACAATGTCATATTTTTGTTGCTTGGTTGAATCAAAAATAGAAAAATTCTCTGCTTTGGCAAGTTATCGATAATCAGTCATCGGTGTACAGTCTTAGACGGAGATTTGACGAAAAATTGCCGTCACTGTTTGAGTTTCAGTTTGAGAACACTTTTGCGGCTTTGTTGCAGCCAGAAGCCATAACTATTTAAATAGTTCACTAATGGGTGAACAACTTGAGTGGGTGAAACGGCTGGAGATGCAGGGTATCGATCCCCGTACTTCTCGCATGCTAAGCGAGCGCTCTACCATCTGAGCTACATCCCCGAGTACAACGCTCACTGTGGGCTCATCCGGGAATTGAACCCGGGACCTCTCGCACCCTAAGCGAGAATCATACTACTAGACCAATGAGCCGCACACAAACATACCACTTTAACAAATTGGAAGAAGAAAACCCCCAGTCCTGATGAGGCTTGATGAATGTTTCAAACTTTGTAAACTATGCTGAGGTAGTAAGTGAAGGGTCGGTCACTGCCATCGAGTGTACACAAAACCTACCCATGCTGGAGGAAATAGATTAAAGAAAGGGGTGTGACAACAAAGACAATTATTTGACAGCGGTAAACGAGCGAAAAGAACAAAGTTATGACACAAAAACAACAAGCCCGAGGCATGGTGATTTGCAAAAATGGTTGGGAGCTCCGGAAAAACACATGTCAGCAAGAATCGCACTACTAGACCAATAAGGTTACAAAAATTTAACATCAACTAACCTAGAGTGACAACCGCCAGTCCTGGAAAGACTTGGTTGATGTTTGCAAGTTTCTAAACTAAGCCGAAGTGATGGTTATTGGAATCAGGTGTGACAAAAACTTTATCATTTTGCTGGATTCCACACGGCCTGAGTGTTAACGTAATGTGCCGAAATAGCTCAGTTGGGAGAGCGTTAGACTGAAGATCTAAAGGTCCCTGGTTCGATCCCGGGTTTCGGCAACCAACGGCTGATAACATCCCATATGGTCTAGTGGCTAGGATACCTGGCTTTCACCCAGGATCGGGTTCGATTCCCGGGTATGGGAACAGTTAGAATTGTTCATTGTTACAATGTCATATTTTTGTTGCTTGGTTGAATCAAAAATAGAAAAATTCTCTGCTTTGGCAATTTATCGATAATCAGTCATCGGTGTACAGTCTAATGGAGATTTGACGAAAAATTGCCTTTTTTTTTTTTTTTTTTTTTTTAAAAAATTTTTCGGCTTTTTTGCAGCCAGAAGCCATAACTATTTAAATAGTTCACTAATGGGTGAACAACTTGAGTGGGTGAAACGGCTGGAGATGCAGGGTATCGATCCCCGTACTTCTCGCATGCTAAGCGAGCGCTCTACCATCTGAGAAAAGAAAAAAAAAAAAAAAAAACCGAGGCCTACATCCTTGAAAACTTGAGAGCTCCAAAACTTTTAAACCATGTAAATACAAAATGACAGAATCGTCACTGCATCAATGTTACAAAACCTTTAACGATGCGAAGAAAGATAGAGTGTGACAACAAAGACCAATTATTTGACAGAAAAAAAAAAAAAAAAAAAATTTTTAAAAAAAAAAAAAAAACAAGGGGAAGGTTTTTTTTTAAAATTTTTTGGGGTCGGAAAAAAAAAAATTAAAAAAAAATTTTAATAATAAAACAAAAAGGGTTTAAAAAATTTAAACTTAAATAACCTAAGGTGACAACCGCCAGTCCTGGAAAGACTTGGTTGATGTTTGCAAGTTTCTAAACTAAGCCGAAGTGATGGTTATTGGAATCAGGTGTAAAAAATTTTTTTTTTTTTTTTTTTTCCTCACGGCCTGAGTGTTAACGTAATGTGCCGAAATAGCTCAGTTGGGAGAGCGTTAGACTGAAGATCTAAAGGTCCCTGGTTCGATCCCGGGTGTCGGCAACCAACGGCTGATAACAGCCCATATGGTCTAGTGGCTAGTTTATGGAGGGTTTTCCGGAAGGGGAATAAACATGTATGAGGTGGGTGCATTTTAAAATATTACTAAAATTACATAAATAAAATATGTGGGAAAGAATCTTCTAATCTACTGGGTAGGGAGTTTCTACGGGAAAAGGGGGGATATCCTCAGCTTCGGGGTTTGGTGCACCATGATGGAAATGGGCACACACCATTTCCATTGATCCCTGGATCGCTGCCAATCGGGCCTTGAATCGGAAGGCACCCCAGGATCTTCCGTTGATTCCGAGAATCGAACGGATTTCGTCGTTCCTGGGGTACCATGATCCAAGAGACCCGACAACCAGGGGGAGAATCCTCCCATGCGAAGAATATTTATCATATTTCCGCTGGTAGGCATTCTCCATACTCCCTGGTTGGTCATAGCAGACCACGACGTCGACCATCACCCGGGAACCGGATAGTTGAAATTCAACATCCGGTCTTAACCTTTGCCCGGGGATGGCATTGTTGATCGTGACGTCGTGTCCCTGCTTGACTAGCAGCGATTCCAAGAGATCTTGGATGGTGTTGTGCCTCTTGGTGGCGAGCTGGAGACCTTCTTCACAGTGGTTAAGCACATGAAACCCGGTCTCGTTTTCCTTTCCGCATCGGCGGCAACTCGTATCTTGCTCCTGTGAGCAAAACCACGAGTGCCCCCGAAGAGGAAGGATGTCGAGCCGGGCCCTGTGAAGATATCTCCAGTCTCGGAAGGAGAGGGGCGTACGGCAGGATACCAGGCGAGCCATGTCTTTCGACTTGTCTTCCAGGGAGAGGCCAGTGGCAACTACTCCCTGGTGGCTCTTGTCGGAAATTAGGTCCCTGGTATAGCGCTGCCGAGCTACTTTCCGAAGTCCGCGGACTGCCTTGACTGGGCTTACGGAGACGTCATCGGCGACAATTCTTAGATTTTCGTCGCCGGATACATCAATCCGCACTCCCAGTCGTTTGGCAGCTTGGCGGGCAAGAGTCCAAAGATTGGACCCTGCCTCCGCGTACCTCAGTCTGTAGAGCCCCCCATCCACGGATCCCGAAAGATATTCCCCAACTGGCAACACTCCTGGATGCTCGTTTCTGAACCCTCGCCGGATGGTGTCATGGAGCTGCTCTCGGCATATGTTCCTCACTGTAGGGTCTCTACAAGTGAGGAGCTGAGCAGCCCTGGCGATGGTCCAGATATCGGCATCATCAGTGAGGCGGCATGTTCCTAGGCCCCCAACCCGCCGGTCCGCGTAGAAAAACGGGACCGTTGCGTGATTGGGAAGGTTGCAAATAAGGCCTAAGAACTTCCTACACTCAGCGTCCAGTTGGGTGAGGCAGTCTTTCAGGACCCGACCCGAAGCGAGGTGATGGGAAAGGGAAGGTAGAAGGTGGCTACGGAAAATCTCAAGTTTTTGCCATGGTGCGAGGTGGGAGGCGGCAATCTTGTCAAGGTTAGGGATAAGGTCAGTAAGAGGACGAAACCGCAATTTCCCGCCGATCGGTGTACCAAGATATGTCTCTTGGTCGTCTGGTCCCAAGCACCGAATGGGTTGATTACCGATTCGGCACAGAGCCTCAGACGGCTTGCCTTTGTCAATGACCAAGCAAGCACACTTCCCGGCGTTGAATTGCAGCCCTAAGGTGTCAGCGGTGAGGGATAAAATGTCTAAAATATTTTGGAGCTCGTCAGGAGAATTTGTAACCACGGCAATGTCGTCAGCATATGCCGTGGTCTTGACGAGCGAGCCAAATAATAAAAATCCGGGGTTGGTATTGGACTTTCCGGCCCTGACGAGGGGCTCAGAAGCCAGATTAAAAATAGGGGCGCTAAGAGCGTCACCCTGACGAACACCTGCTGTTGTGGGAAATACGGACAGATTCTTTCTGAACGGCAAAATCCATCCGATTCCCCGAGTAAATGTCCGCCAGGATGCGCCGGAGGTCGTCTGGTATCGGAAGAGAAGCAAACAGCTCTCCAAGAACGGCGTGAGGAACAGAACCAAACGCATTGCACATGTCTAGCCATGCTATAGACACATGCTTTGCCTTGTCTCCTCGACAACGTCTGCAAGACTGTCTTGCTCGCTGATAACCCGAGGCCCCTTCAGCGGGATGGGGGAATAACCCGTATACTAGGAGATAACCACCAAGACCTGAGGGAAACCTCAATGTAAGTCTGACTCTGAGAGCATCTCTCGAGAAGTTTGACATTCGGAAAATTTGTAGGAGAGTATGGAAAGTTGAAATAATAAGCTAGTGTCCCCTTTCTTAAAGATGGGATGGGGATCTCTGCGATATATTTTCGTTTTCCAACAGTTTGGAATTCTATCTTCCAAACTATTCTACAAACTGTTTCCAGCAAGATGCAGTCGGGATCGAGGGCTCTTAGATGTCGATATTCTAGGCCATCAACCCCTGGTGATGTATTTGTAGCCCGGCGAAGTTTAGCCTCAAGCTCTTTTTGGCATTTAGGGCAGGAAAGACCATCTGGTCCCTTGCCAGGATTTCTCCCCACATTTTAAAATGTTTGGCAGAGGAACTGGGATTTTAATGATTGTCCCATGGAGTCTTACTCTAGTAGAATTTCTACTAGATGCTCCTTCCTCTGCCATTGCTACCCTGGACCCACTTACATATAAGAGTGTAAAACAGAAATTCTTAGGAAGTAAAAAAAAAAAAAATATAGGATTAGGAAAAAAATAGGTTAACAATTAAAATTATGTAAATGTATTTTTATTGCTTGGTTGAATAAAAATAAAAAAATTCGGAAGTTAGAAATATATGTTAAAGACCAATTAAAAATATGACGAAAAATATTTTATTTAGATTTGAGAAGATTAAGAAAAATAAATATTTAAATAGTAAATGGGTAAAAAACTTAAGTAAAACGGCAAATGAGATGAAACATAATAAAATAACTAGTAGAAATGAGAAAAAATAATTTAAAAATTAGAAGAAAAAGTATAAGAATTTAAACTTTGTAAATAGCAGTAGAGGGAAAATAGTATTAAAGAAAGGGTGAAAAAAGACAATTATTTGACGGTAAAAAAAAGAAGAGTTATACTGGTGATTGAAAGCTCGAAAAACAGAAGTAGAATATATCGAGCAATAAACAAAATAACATCAACTAACTAGAACCCAAAGCCCTTTGAAAACAGCAAGTCTCTAACAAAAACTGCTCTGACAAAGTCTAAAGAAGACCGCTCTAGTGGATACCTGGCTTTCACCCAGGAGGCTCGGGTTCGATTCCCGGTATGGGAACAGTTAGAATTGTTCATTGTTACAATGTCATATTTTTGTTGCTTGGTTGAATCAAAAATAGAAAAATTCTCTGCTTTGCCAAGTTATCGATAATCAGTCATCGGTGTACAGTCTTAGACGGAGATTTGACGAAAAATTGCCGTCACTGTTTGAGTTTCAGTTTGAGAACACTTTTGCGGCTTTGTTGCAGCCAGAAGCCATAACTATTTAAATAGTTCACTAACAACTTGAGTGGGTGAAACGGCTGGAGATGCAAGGTATCGATCCCCGTACTTCTCGCATGCTAAGCGAGCGCTCTACCATCTGAGCTACATCCCCGAGTACAACGCTCACTGTGGGCTCATCCGGGAATTGAACCCGGGACCTCTCGCACCCTAAGCGAGAATCATACTACTAGACCAATGAGCCGCACACAAACATACCACTTTAACAAATTGGAAGAAGAAAACCCCCAGTCCTGATGAGGCTTGATGAATGTTTCAAACTTTGTAAACTATGCTGAGGTAGTAAGTGAAGGGTCGGTCACTGCCATCGAGTGTACACAAAACCTACCCATGCTGGAGGAAATAGATTAAAGAAAGGGGTGTGACAACAAAGACAATTATTTGACAGCGGTAAACGAGCGAAAAGAACAAAGTTATGACACAAAAACAACAAGCCCGAGGCATGGTGATTTGCAAAAATGGTTGGGAGCTCCGGAAAAACACATGTCAGCAAGAATCGCACTACTAGACCAATAAGGTTACAAAAATTTAACATCAACTAACCTAGAGTGACAACCGCCAGTCCTGGAAAGACTTGGTTGATGTTTGCAAGTTTCTAAACTAAGCCGAAGTGATGGTTATTGGAATCAGGTGTGACAAAAACTTTATCATTTTGCTGGATTCCACACGGCCTGAGTGTTAACGTAATGTGCCGAAATAGCTCAGTTGGGAGAGCGTTAGACTGAAGATCTAAAGGTCCCTGGTTCGATCCCGGGTTTCGGCAACCAACGGCTGATAACATCCCATATGGTCTAGTGGCTAGGCTTTAAGGGTATTTTCCAAAAGGGAAGAAACTTGTATTAAAAGGGTTCATTTTAAAATGTATTAAAATAAGGGAAAAGTACAAAAATATATTTAAAACAAAATAAAATTAAATAAAATTGACTAAAAAAAAACTATTCTACTGGGAGTGGGGAATCTACGGGACTTGGGGGTTTTCCTCGTCTTCGGGGTTTGTTGCACCGTAGTGGAAGTGGGCACACACCATTTCCATTGATCCCTGGATTGCTGCTAATCGGGCCTTGAATCGAAATGCACCCCAGGACCGTCCATCGATACCAAGTATCGAGCGAATTTCTTCATTCCTGGGGTTCCATGATCCAAGGGACCCGATAACCAGGGGGAGAATCCTACCAAGGGAAGAATATTTAGCAATCTTTCGCTGGTAGGCATTCTCCATGCTCCCTGGTTGGTCATAGCAGACCACGACGTCAACCATCACCCGGGAACCAGATAATGTTAATTCAACATCTGGTCTTAGGCGTTGCCCGGGGATGGCTTTGTTGACAGTGACATCGTGGCCTTGCTTGACAAGCAGCGTTTCCAGGAGATCTTGGACGGTGTTGTGCCTCTTGTTGGCTAACTGGAGACCTTCTTCACAGTGATTAAGAACGTGATACCCAGTCTCGTTTTCCTTCCCACATCGTCGACAACTCGTATCCTGCTCCTGAGAGCAAAACCACGAGTGCCCCCGAAGAGGAAGGATGTCGAGCCGGGCTCTGTGAAGGTATCTCCAGTCGCGAAAGGAGAGGGGCGTACGGCAGGATACCAGGCGAGCCATGTCTTTCGATGTTCCTTCCAGGGAGAGGCAATGGGCTACAACTCCCTGGTGGCTCTTGTCGGTGAGCAGGTTCCTGGTATAGCGCTGCCGTGCTACTTTCCGAAGTCCGCGGACTGCCTTAACTGGGCTTACGGAGACGTCATCGGCGACAATTCTTAAATTTTTGTCGCCGGATACATCAATCCGCACTCCCAGTCGTTTGGCAGCTTGGCGGGCAAGAGTCCAAAGGTTAGACCCTGCCTCCGCGTACCTCAGTCTGTAGAGCCCCCCATCCATGGATCCTGAAAGATATTCCCCAACTGGTAACACTCCTGGATGCTCAGTTCTGAACCCTCGCCGAATGGTGTCGTGGAGCTGCTCTCGGCAAACATTCCTCACTGTAGGATCTCTACAAGTGAGGAGCTGAGCAGCTCTGGCGATGGTCCAGATATCAGCATCATCAGTGAGGCGGCATGTTCCTAGGCCCCCAACCCGCCGATCTGCATAGAAAAAGGGGACAGTTGCGTGGTTGGGTAAGTTGCAAATAAGGCCTAGGAACTTCCTGCACTCAGTGTCCAGTTGGGTAAGGGAATCTTTCAGGACCCGACCCGAAGCGAGGTGATGGGAAAGGGAGGGAAGAAGGTGACTACGGAAAATTTCAAGTTTTTGCCATGGTGCAAGGTTGGAGGCGGCAATCTTGTCAAGGTTAGGGATAAGGTCAGTTGGTGGTCGGAACCGCAATTTTCCGCCTATCGGTGTACCAAGATATGTTTCTTGGTCGTCTGGACCCAAGCACCGAATCAATTGATTATCAATTTCGTGGGCTTCCCAGGGTATTTTAAAATAATTTTTTTTTCTTTTTTTTTTTGGGGGGGGGGGGGGGGGGGGGGGGGGTGGGGGGGGGGGGGGCCCCTGCGAACCATCCATTGCTGATGCAATGGTTAGTTCGAGGGATTGACGGAGAATACTGGAAAAAACATGTCAGTATCTGCCGGCTGAAATAAATGAACTAAATTCCTTTTTACAGCCAATGCAGACATATGGTACTGTGTACCCAACAGTGCCTTTCTTTAATGTGCGTCTCCGCCAATTGTCTCTTTCGGTCCCCCCGTTGACCACCTGCTTGACAGGATTTCTCCCCACATTTTAAAATGTTTGGCAGAGGAACTGGGATTTTAATGATTGTCCCATGGAGTCTTACTCTAGTAGCATTTCTACTAGATGCTCCTTCCTCTGCCATTGCTAACCTGGGCCCACTTACATGTAAAAGTCTAAAAAAGAATTTTTTTTTTCAGAAATAAGACTAAAAATTAAAATAAAATTAATTGGAAAAAAATAATAAGAAAAATTCAAAAAACAATTAAAAATATATTTAAAAAAAATAAAGGGATGTTGGGGAAAAAAAATATTTAAAAAATGTAAGAGAGAGATTAAAGAATAAAATTTTGATAAAAAATAAATAAAATGAAAAAAAAAATAAAAGGTATTTAAAAGAAAACAATAATGTTATTTTAAACTCTTCTGGGAATTCGGGTATAAAATGGTATTTAAAAATAGAGAATAATTTTTTTTTCTGGAATTAAAAATTTGAAGATTGAAATTGAAGAAGAAATTGAAAAATATTACATTAAAATTGTAAAAAAAAGGTATTTCAAATTGAAGAATAATTTAAAAAAAAACAAGCCAAAGAAGAAGAATAAAAAATTTACGTATATAAAACGAAAAAAGAAGCATTAAAATGTGATATAATGGATATGAAATATAAGAAAATTAATTAAGTAGTTTTTGAAAAATATATTTTTTGGCTTAAAGGCAGCAGGAATTCCCAGATGAAGTTAGATAAAAAAGGAGAATAAAAAAAAAGGAGAATGAATTGAAGATCTAAAACATAAAATCCATAAAACAAAGAGCTCTATAAAAACACGTCTGCTCACGACGAATGCTCAAGAATTATCACGTACCCATATTGTCTAGTGGCTAGGATACCTGGCTTTCACCCAGGAGGCTCGGGTTCGATTCCCGGTATGGGAACAGTTAGAATTGTTCATTGTTACAATGTCATATTTTTGTTGCTTGGTTGAATCAAAAATAGAAAAATTCTCTGCTTTGGCAAGTTATCGATAATCAGTCATCGGTGTACAGTCTTAGACGGAGATTTGACGAAAAATTGCCGTCACTGTTTGAGTTTCAGTTTGAGAACACTTTTGCGGCTTTGTTGCAGCCAGAAGCCATAACTATTTAAATAGTTCACTAATGGGTGAACAACTTGAGTGGGTGAAACGGCTGGAGATGCAGGGTATCGATCCCCGTACTTCTCGCATGCTAAGCGAGCGCTCTACCATCTGAGCTACATCCCCGAGTACAACGCTCACTGTGGGCTCATCCGGGAATTGAACCCGGGACCTCTCGCACCCTAAGCGAGAATCATACTACTAGACCAATGAGCCGCACACAAACATACCACTTTAACAAATTGGAAGAAGAAAACCCCCAGTCCTGATGAGGCTTGATGAATGTTTCAAACTTTGTAAACTATGCTGAGGTAGTAAGTGAAGGGTCGGTCACTGCCATCGAGTGTACACAAAACCTACCCATGCTGGACGAAATAGATTAAAGAAAGGGGTGTGACAACAAAGACAATTATTTGACAGCGGTAAACGAGCGAAAAGAACAAAGTTATGACACAAAAACAACAAGCCCGAGGCATGGTGATTTGCAAAAATGGTTGGGAGCTCCGGAAAAACACATGTCAGCAAGAATCGCACTACTAGACCAATAAGGTTACAAAAATTTAACATCAACTAACCTAGAGTGACAACCGCCAGTCCTGGAAAGACTTGGTTGATGTTTGCAAGTTTCTAAACTAAGCCGAAGTGATGGTTATTGGAATCAGGTGTGACAAAAACTTTATCATTTTGCTGGATTCCACACGGCCTGAGTGTTAACGTAATGTGCCGAAATAGCTCAGTTGGGAGAGCGTTAGACTGAAGATCTAAAGGTCCCTGGTTCGATCCCGGGTTTCGGCAACCAACGGCTGATAACATCCCATATGGTCTAGTGGCTAGGATACCTGGCTTTCACCCAGGAGGCTCGGGTTCGATTCCCGGTATGGGAACAGTTAAAATTGTTCATTGTTACAATGTCATATTTTTGTTGCTTGGTTGAATCAAAAATAGAAAAATTCTCTGCTTTGGCAAGTTATCGATAATCAGTCATCGGTGTACAGTCTTAGACGGAGATTTGACGAAAAATTGCCGTCACTGTTTGAGTTTCAGTTTGAGAACACTTTTGCGGCTTTGTTGCAGCCAGAAGCCATAACTATTTAAATAGTTCACTAATGGGTGAACAACTTGAGTGGGTGAAACGGCTGGAGATGCAGGGTATCGATCCCCGTACTTCTCGCATGCTAAGCGAGCGCTCTACCATCTGAGCTACATCACCGAGAACAACGCTCACTGTGGGCTCATCCGGGAATTGAACCCGGGACCTCTCGCACCCTAAGCGAGAATCATACTACTAGACCAATGAGCCGCACACAAACATACCCCTTTAACAAATTGGAAGAAGAAAACCCCCAGTCCTGATGAGGCTTGATTAATGTTTCAAATTTTGTAAACTATGCTGAGGTAGTAAGTGAAGGGTCGGTCACTGCCATCGAGTGTACACAAAACCTATCCATGCTGGAGGAAATAGATTAAAGAAAGGGGTGTGACAACAAAGACAATTATTTGACAGCGGTAAACGAGCGAAAAGAACAAAGTTATGACACAAAAACAACAAGCCCGAGGCATGGTGATTTGCAAAAATGGTTGGGAGCTCCGGAAAAACACATGTCAGCAAGAATCGCACTACTAGACCAATAAGGTTACAAAAATTTAACATCAACTAACCTAGAGTGACAACCGCCAGTCCTGGAAAGACTTGGTTGATGTTTGCAAGTGTGGCGGAACGGCCGGTTGTATCTCTGACCGCTAGATGGCGAGGGGTCTTGGCGCAGAAAGATCGAGAGGAAAGAAGAGACCGGCAGTTGGGCGCGAAACCTAGAGAGAAGAAGGTAGTGTTGAAGTAGCGTCCGGCAAAGTTTAAACTAAATTCGTGTGTGAAATTGGTTTTTCGTGCGTAAAACGTGAAATACAAAGTGTGCAAGTGAGACCAAACGTGATTTTTATTGTCTCATCCAGCCATCCGGCGACATTTGGTGTCAGAAGTGGGATTCGAGTGCTCACTTCCCGGGCTGTGACGACGTGGTGGTCGCGTTGCTGAGAGTTTTTATCCGGCATTATTACAAACATCTGACTTACCGTGCACCTTTTCAGTATTCATCAACATTTTACGTGAACGAAACTTGTTGCTGAAAGTGTTTACGGCGTCTTCAAGAGAGAATTTCATCCCGATTTGCTGGTGTTTGTGGCTGATTCCCCCACCCTCTGAGACGCGCGGAGAGGTTCGACGACTTTGCGCCCATCCAATATGGCGGATCGGTGATTAGTTCTTTCTCATTAATTAATTTTATTATTATTATTTTTATTTTGCCATTCCAAATATATTGTCGAAGCCCTTGTGTGTATGTGTGTGTTGTCTTGGCGTGTTTCTTTCCTTATTTTTTTTGCGTGTGTGTGCGTATTTTGTGTTTTATTTATTCATTTTTCTTTTGTCGTGTGTGTTGTACAACGGCGGCTGGTGTTGTAGTGGCTGACGTTCCGCGTCGCTACCACTGACATCCCTGCTGATTGATTGGACGAGTATTTTTGTTAGGGAACAGTGGCTGGTGTTGTAGTAGCTGACGTTACGCGTCGCTACCGCTGACATCCCTACTGATTGCGTGTTAGGATATTTTTTTTGTTAGGTAACAGCGGTTGATGTTGTAGTGGCTGACGTTCCGCGTCGCTACCACTGACATCCCTGCTGATTGATTGGACGAGTATTTTTGTTAGGGAACAGTGGCTGGTGTTGTAGTAGCTGACGTTACGCGTCGCTACCGCTGACATCCCTACTGATTGCGTGTTAGGATATTTTTTTGTTGTTGTTAGGTAACAGCGGTTGATGTTGTAGTAGCTGACGTTACGCGTCGCTACCGCTGACATTCCCGCTGACTGCGTGAAAAGGTATTTTCGTTAGGGAACGGTGGCCGATGTTGCAGTGGTTGACGTTACGCGTCACTACCGCTGACATTGCGTCTGATTGAGTAAAAGGGTAATTTGTTAGACAACGGTGGTTGTGCGGTAGTGGCTGACGGGAGGGTAATTTGTTGATTAGCACTGATGTTGCAGTGGCTGACGTAAAGCGTCGCTATTGCTGACATTTCTGTTAGTTATAACTAATTGCGGCTATTGTTTGGTTGTTAACCGCAGAGCAAGCGGAGGAACCTTGCCTGCCTGCCCCACATGTGGCAACCCCCCGGTACCAAAGAAAAAGAAGAAGAGGAGCCAGGGAAATAAAGATCGAAAGAACAAATACAACCGGGAGAAGAGAGCGTTAAAGAGAAAAATCGCGAGAGAGGCGAAGGAGCAACAGGTGGATGGATCTGTTCCGGATGGATGGCAGTCTCGTGTAGTGCGTATATCGGAAGAGCCATCTGTATCATCTACTAGTTCCAATATTAGTCTTCCATCGGCAGTGGTAACTAATCCGGATGAGTGGCAGTCCCGCATAGTTCGCGTTATTGAAAAACCTTCCATACCGGCGCCCGATTTGAATGCCAACGTCTCTTTGGATCCCAAACGCGTGCGGACTCGCTACCACCAAACTATCCAACCGTGGGGAACTAAAGAATGGAAGTCGGCGGAGGAAATTGAGGCCTGGAAAGCCACTCAGACTACTACCGTAGGTGCTCCAGCAGAGGCGGCCCAAGTAACAGCAGAAGAAGAGGTGGAACTTGATCTGGGGGGTCCGGAATTTACTGAATTGGACATTCAACCACCACCACCACTTATTCGACCAGACCCATCGACTTTCTTGTACGAGCGGTATATCCAGAACGCCGAGGCAGAGCAACGCCATCGAGAGAATAGGTTCGACGAGACACGGAGAAGAAATAGAGAGCGGAGGAACGGAGCAAGATCTGAGCGTCAGAATTTAGTGTGTCCGCAACCACGAGACTCAGCTGGGCGTTTCATTCGAGGACGCGTAGATCGTGGAGGTAGAGAAGTGGCTCGCAAATCTGCCGGACTTAATAAGTCGCACCGTTCTCGGCCGTATTGACGGATGTTGTTGTACTTCTTGTGAAGAAAATAAATACAATTGAGTCAATATCACTCGTCTATGTCTCTAAAGCCCTGTCGGTGTAAAATTGGAGATTGTAAAAACTGCGTTTGCGCAAAAAGAAATTACCCGTGCTCGTTACACTGTGGGTGCAACCTGAATAATAATTGTCAAAATCAATTCACTATGGCCAATCAACAGGATCTAATTGACGCGCTGTTGGCTCTTACAGTCCAGATGACAGCACAAAATGGAGCTATTCGAGGACAACCGGATTATCGGCGAGCAGCGAACGATATCCCCATGTTCTCCGGTACTCCGGCAGAAGACTTGGATGATTGGGTCGCCGACATCGACCGGGTTGCATTGGTCGAAGGATGGAACGACGATGTGAAGCGAAGAGTGGCCATCTCCAAACTAGGAGGGATTGCAAAGAATTGGCAAGACTTAACGGGTCACGGTTTGGGAAATTGGGATGACTGGCTAGATGGATGTCGGATAACCTTCCGCCCACGCTTAACTTTAGTGGAATGGGGAGTTAAAGTCGAGGGAAGACGACAATTACCAGGAGAATCTGGTGCCCAGTATGCGTTAGAAAAAGCCAAACTCTGTCGGCTGTGCCCTCACCCTCTAACAGAACCCGAAATTGTGTTTTACCTAATACGGGGAATTCAGTTGGTGGAGCAACGTTCAGCCCTAATGAGTAATCCCCCAAATACCATAGCTGAATTCATTGATACGGTTCAGCGGTTGGAACAACTCGGGGGACCGGCGACGGACTTTGCTGTTGGTGCTTCAGCGGCCAGCGCCATGGAAAAGGAAATAACGGCGAAGGTATTGTCTCAATTGCAGGGAACTTATGGTTATGCTGCACCACCGAGCTGGAGACCTAGATACCCTACTCGATTTATGACATCTTCCCCTTTGGGAGCTCCTTCAATCATCGGTCGTCCGCCAACACCGTGGAATAGTGGGGGCCGAACTCCTGCTCGAACAGTACGCGACGGCGTGTATAGCCCAACCAGAGGTTGTTTCAATTGTGGCCAAACGGGTCACATTGCAAGAGACTGTCCGATGCCTACCAAACAGAGTTGTTACAGGTGTGGCCAACCCGGTCACCTTTCTCGCGAGTGTAATTTAACGCCTCAGTCGGGAAACGGATCGGCCGGTCCGACGGAGTCGGACCGGCAGTAGGATCCGTCGGGCCGTGCGGAAGAAAAGGTATCAACTATGGGAAGCGGCTACCGAACGTGACTGTACAAATAACTAATGAAAATGGAGGAGGAGAGATAGAAGCTTTAGTCGATAGCGGGGCCTGCGTTAGCATAATTCGCTTACAGGATGTGGAAACTTTGGGTTTTGAAATAATGCCACTGGATGATAAATTCCTAAGGATGGCTGACCAAAGCGTAACGCGGTGTTATGGAACCGTGGAGTTTAATGTCCGTTTTGATGAAGTAGAGGTAAAATTGAAAACCGTGTATGTCCTCCGGGACTCCGTAAGTCCGTTAATCCTGGGAGCGGACTGGCTCATCGAGTCAGGAGTGTCTGTTCAGGCAGAAAACGGTCATTTGACAGCGCGTCCACCATCAAGAAACGATTTCAAACCAGCAGAAGTGAATACTACCGTCCAAATCGGGCAGCAGGATCTTGAAGGATCAATCGAAGAGTTGAGACGTGAAATGAGGACTGAACTAAAACGTTTAAGAGAGGAAATTAATAAGGATAACATTCCGAAGCCCTCAGAGGTAGAGTCCGAGCGGACCGAATTTGAAACGGAAGAAGAGCGGTTCCTAGAAAAAACATCAGTTGTCCGGAAAAGACGAAGGAACACAAAGAGAAAACCGAGTCGAGTATTGTTAAGTTCAAGCGACATTGCCAGTTCTGAGTGTGGGGAAACCCCAGATGAATCAGACGACAAGCCTACGCTGTTCAATGCGTGGCCACAGATTGATTCAATATCTTCTCGTGAAGTCGGACCTTTGTTGGTCTCAGATGACCGGGGTATTCCAGCTGGGACGATGGCCTATGTAAGTGTGGTAACATTAACAGAAGAAAATGGCTTGATCTCAACCAACTCTGCATTCAGTGCTGAACCAGGGCAAGAATGGGTCGCACCTTCGTGTATAACCGAAGTCACGAATGGAGCGTTTTAATTGCCAATTGTAAACGTTGGTCAAAGGACTCTGAAGTTGCGAACAGGCCGCAAGATTGCGTGCGGGAATTCTCTCGTAACCGAGAAAGAATTGGGACCAAAAGTAGACGACGACTTTCCTTATGTCGGTTCGGTGATGGAGGAATCACTGCCTCTACCCGACTGGAGTATTAATGGTGACCTGGATGAAGAAAAGAAGAAGCAGGTGAAAAATTTACTACTGGAATTCCGAGAGTGTTTCCATCCTATGGGAAACGAACTCGGGAGTACCAATGTAGTCCAACATACCATCGATGTTGGTGAAGCCCTTCCCATACATCTTCCACCTCATCGCATGTCTGTCCGTGAGCGGGTTGTCGTTCGGGAGTTAGTCGGTGAAATGCTGGAAAAAGGCATTATTGAGCCGTCGTTTTCTCCGTGGTCGTCTCCAGTAGTGTTAGTCCGGAAGAAGACGGGAGAAGTTCGGTTTTGTGTCGACTACCGTAGGCTAAATGAAGTGACCAAAAAGGATGTATATCCGCTTCCACGCATTGATGACATTCTGGATAGACTAGGAGGATCGAAATACTTCTCACAACTCGACTTGGCCAGTGGGTATTGGCAAGTAAGGATGGAACCAGCTCACAAGGAAAAGACGGCGTTCGTTACCGCCGATGGCCTTTACGAGTTTAATCGAATGCCGTTCGGACTTTGCAACGCGCCGGCAACTTTTCAGAGGCTAATGGATCGAGTCCTCGCAAAATTAAAATGGGATCAGTGCCTAGTCTACTTAGATGATGTCGTGGTGTTTGGAAGTAATTTCCAAGAGCACCAAGAGCGCTTACGCTCCGTATTGCAGGCAATTCGGGGATCCAATTTATCCTTAAAAACCACCAAATGCAGATTTGCAGTGGAGGAGATGGTAATTTTGGGTCATGTTGTCAATCAGGCAGGGCTCCATCCCGATCCGGAGAAGCAACGAGCCATAAAGGAGTTTCCGCGTCCGCTGAAAATCAGCCAACTGCGCGGTTTTTTAGGTTTGGCGAGTCATTCATTAAGAATTTTGCCTCGATTGCTCAACCTCTTCACGCGCTCCTTAAAAAGTCTCATGTGTGGAGTCAGGATAGTTGGACGGATGTTGCCGAAGCGTCGTTCCGACAATTGAAAGAAATGTTGTCGTCGACTCCTATCCTAGTACCGTTTCGTGATGATTGGGCGTGTGAGCTCCGTACCGATGCCAGCAGGGAGGGTATAGGCGCCGTTCTTCTTCAAAACAAGGATGGAAAAGAAGAAACAGTGACATTCATCAGTCGAAGACTCAATCCCGCTGAACAAAACTATGATAGCAATGAACTTGAGTGTCTGGCGGTCGTGTGGGCGCTACAAAAGCTTCGCCACTACGTTCACGGAAGACCCGGGGAACTCACGGTTGTAACAGACAATTCGGCGGTAGCGTGGATGCAGAAAAAGACTCAAGTGGGAAATAAGTTCAGCCGATGGGTAGCAGTTATTGCTGAGTACGGGGCGGTCTTTAAACACCGTCGTGGAGCTTGCAACCAGGTTGCGGATGCACTATCAAGGAACCCCGTAGGAGACCCTGAAGAGCAAGGGGATGATGGAGGACTCTTCGCGTGCGCTGTTACTAACAAGGTTCCCGGAGAAGAAGACATCCGCATACGCCAATGGGCGGACGAAGAGTTGCGACCGATCCTAACTCGTTTGATGTCAACGGAAGACGCAAATAAAGACGAGGAAACTACTGGGCCCTATGTGATAAAGGATGGTGTTTTGTATAGACGAGTAGCTCGGGGGAAAAGGAAGTTGCTCTTGGTTGTCCCTCGGTGTAGTCGTCGGCGATTCCTAGAGAATGGTCATGCCGAATCTACTGGAGGACATCATGGAATAGCGAAGACATTAGCTCGGATCGGAAGTCGCTGTTGGTGGGCGAAGTGGAGTAAGCATGTGCGAGCATATGTACAAAAGTGCCCGCACTGTCAACTATTCAAAAGAGAAATAGGACGTGCCGTCGGACTCCTTCATCCGATCGAACCAAGCAGTGTGCCATTTGAGCGCTGGGGTATCGACCATATCGGTCCGTTAACCGTCACGGGGAATGGGAATCGACACATCCTGGTCTGTGTAGATTACGCGACACGCTGGGTTGTGGTACAGCCAGTGCCCAATACGTCCGCCGGCCTCGTCAAGGATTTCTTGTTGAACAGAATTCTGTGGGTGTATGGGACACCCCATAAGATAATAAGTGACCGAGGAACGGGATTTACGGCCGAAGAATTAGAGCGAGTGTTGAACCTATTGGGGATCGTTCATGGGATGACCGCAGCTTACCATCCTCAAACAAATGGGCTGTGCGAGCGGACAAACCAATCCATCGTAGAGGGGTTAAAGAGTTTGGTGTCGGAGACTGAGTCGCGTTGGGATGAATATCTACAACAGGCAGCCTTTTCGTACAACACGGCCAAGCACGAAACCACCGGTCTACCGCCCTACGAGCTGGTCTTTGGAAGACAAGCGGTGTTGCCTTGGGAAACACTATACCCGTACGATAGTGAGGTAAAGGAGCCCTTTATAGAATATTTACGAAGAATACAGGAAGATCGAATGAATGCTGCAGCCAAAACTAAGGAGACACAAGAAAGGCAGAAGAAGTTATATGACGGAAAAAGGAGGGAGGCACCGTGGTACGCCGTAGGCGATCTTGTGCTTGTACGGCGCAATATACGAAGAAAAGGAGTATGTAGCAAATTCGTGGCGAAATATGTGGGGCCATTACAGGTAGTTAAGCGGCTGACCAGTGTTACTTATCGCGTAACGAATATACCAGGTCAAAGTACCAGGAAACGACTAGTGGTATTTCCCGCACCGTTTCACAAATGAAGCCCTACCTTGCAGGATATTGCAGTCGGAAAGAATCGGGCATGGTTCATCGGAAGGTGAAACCAGTGGATCAGAGGAAGCAACGGACGGCGGATCGAGTGTGTCTGAGGAGGTAGAAGAGGAGGATGACTCCGAGGGGCAGTTGACCGAAGAAGGTCTAGTGATTGCCGAGAAGGAGGCCAATGATAATCAGATGGCACCGGATGGGTCCGTGTCACCTTCTGGACGGCCGAAACGGAGTAGAAATCCACCAAGGTGGCAAAAGGATTATGTCGTCTTGAATGACCAGGAGTCTAGTTCACCCCATGTATCATTTCTCGAGTATATTACCGTTTGACTGTTTATTATCTAGAATAATGTATGTAATTGGTTCTTCTTGAATAAGCTTTGTATCGGGTGGGTTGTCGTACATTTATGAGTTGAGTATTGTAATGTATAAGTTTTGTAGTAAGATGACTGTGAGTTTTTGTATAGTTAAGTGTTGCCCTGTTAAGGTTTTTGTGGGTTTTTTGTGTGGGTTTATTAATTGTCCTGTGTGGGTTTATTTGTTGTCCTGTGTGGGTCCTGTGTGGGTTTTTGTAATACTAAGAGTTTGTTGGGGATCGCTCGAGGACGAGCGAAAAGTCAGGAAAGGCCGAGTGTGGCGGAACGGCCGGTTGTATCTCTGACCGCTAGATGGCGAGGGGTCTTGGCGCAGAAAGATCGAGAGGAAAGAAGAGACCGGCAGTTGGGCGCGAAACCTAGAGAGAAGAAGGTAGTGTTGAAGTAGCGTCCGGCAAAGTTTAAACTAAATTCGTGTGTGAAATTGGTTTTTCGTGCGTAAAACGTGAAATACAAAGTGTGCAAGTGAGACCAAACGTGATTTTTATTGTCTCATCCAGCCATCCGGCGACACAAGTTTCTAAACTAAGCCGAAGTGATGGTTATTGGAATCAGGTGTGACAAAAACTTTATCATTTTGCTGGATTCCACACGGCCTGAGTGTCAACGTAATGTGCCGAAATAGCTCAGTTGGGAGAGCGTTAGACTGAAGATCTAAAGGTCCCTGGTTCGATCCCGGGTTTCGGCAACCAACGGCTGATAACATCCCATATGGTCTAGTGGCTAGGATACCTGGCTTTCACCCAGGAGGCTCGGGCTCGATTCCCGGTATGGGAATAGTTAGAATTGTTCATTGTTACAATGTCATATTTTTGTTGCTTGGTTGAATCAAAAATAGAAAAATTCTCTGCTTTGGCAAGTTATCGATAATCAGTCATCGGTGTACAGTCTTAGACGGAGATTTGACGAAAAATTGCCGTCACTGTTTGAGTTTCAGTTTGAGAACACTTTTGCGGCTTTGTTGCAGCCAGAAGCCATAACTATTTAAATAGTTCACTAATGGGTGAACAATTTGAGTGGGTGAAACAGCTGGAGATGCAGGGTATCGATCCCCGTACTTCTCGCATGCTAAGCGAGCGCTCTACCATCTGAGCTACATCCCCGAGTACAACGCTCACTGTGGGCTCATCCGGGAATTGAACCCGGAAACCCTCGCACCCTAAGCGAGAATCATACTACTAGACCAATGAGCCGCACACAAACATACCACTTTAACAAATTGGAAGAAGAAAACCCCCAGTCCTGATGAGGCTTGATGAATGTTTCAAACTTTGTAAACTATGCTGAGGTAGTAAGTGAAGGGTCGGTCACTGCCATCGAGTGTACACAAAACCTACCCATGCTGGAGGAAATAGATTAAAGAAAGGGGTGTGACAACAAAGACAATTATTTGACAGCGGTAAACGAGCGAAAAGAACAAAGTTATGACACAAAAACAACAAGCCCGAGGCATGGTGATTTGCAAAAATGGTTGGGAGCTCCGGAAAAACACATGTCAGCAAGAATCGCACTACTAGACCAATAAGGTTACAAAAATTTAACATCAACTAACCTAGAGTGACAACCGCCAGTCCTGGAAAGACTTGGTTGATGTTTGCAAGTTTCTAAACTAAGCCGAAGTGATGGTTATTGGAATCAGGTGTGACAAAAACTTTATCATTTTGCTGGATTCCACACGGCCTGAGTGTTAACGTAATGTGCCGAAATAGCTCAGTTGGGAGAGCGTTAGACTGAAGATCTAAAGGTCCCTGGTTCGATCCCAGGTTTCGGCAACCAACGGCTGATAACATCCCATATGGTCTAGTGGCTAGTTTATGGAGGGGTTTCCGGAAGGGGAATAAACATGTATGAGGTAGGTGCATTTTAAAATATTACAAAAATTACATAAATAAAATATGAGGGAAAGAATCTACTAATCTACTGGGTAGGGAGTTTCTACGGGAAAAGGGGGGATATCCTCAGCTTCGGGGTTTGGTGCACCATGATGGAAATGGGCACACACCATATCCATTGACCCCTGGATCGCTGCCAATCGGGCCTTGAATCGGAAGGCACCCCAGGATCTTCCGTTGATTCCGAGAATCGAACGGATTTCGTCGTTCCTGGGGTACCATGATCCAAGAGACCCGACAACCAGGGGGAGAATCCTCCCATGCGAAGAATATTTATCATATTTCCGCTGGTAGGCATTCTCCATACTCCCTGGTTGGTCATAGCAGACCACGACGTCAACCATCACCCGGGAACCGGATAGTTGAAATTCAACATCCGGTCTTAACCTTTGCCCGGGGATGGCATTGTTGATCGTGACGTCGTGTCCCTGCTTGACTAGCAGCGATTCCAAGAGATCTTGGATGGTGTTGTGCCTCTTGGTGGCGAGCTGGAGACCTTCTTCACAGTGGTTAAGCACATGAAACCCGGTCTCGTTTTCCTTTCCGCATCGGCGGCAACTCGTATCTTGCTCCTGTGAGCAAAACCACGAGTGCCCCCGAAGAGGAAGGATGTCGAGCCGGGCCCTGTGAAGATATCTCCAGTCTCGGAAGGAGAGGGGCGTACGGCAGGATACCAGGCGAGCCATGTCTTTCGACTTGTCTTCCAGGGAGAGGCCAGTGGCAACTACTCCCTGGTGGCTCTTGTCGGAAATTAGGTCCCTGGTATAGCGCTGCCGAGCTACTTTCCGAAGTCCGCGGACTGCCTTGACTGGGCTTACGGAGACGTCATCGGCGACAATTCTTATATTTTCATCGCCGGATACATCAATCCGCACTCCCAGTCGTTTGGCAGCTTGGCGGGCAAGAGTCCAAAGATTGGACCCTGCCTCCGCGTACCTCAGTCTGTAGAGCCCCCATCCACGGATCCCGAAAGATATTCCCCAACTGGCAAAACTCCTGGATGCTCGTTTCTGAACCCTCGCCGGATGGTTTCATGGAGCTGCTCTCGACATATGTTCCTCACTGTAGGGTCTCTACAAGTGAGGAGCTGAGCAGCCCTGGCGATGGTCCAGATATCGGCATCATCAGTGAGGCGGCATGTTCCTAGGCCCCCAACCCGCCGGTCCGCGTAGAAAAACGGGACCGTTGCGTGATTGGGAAGGTTGCAAATAAGGCCTAAGAACTTCCTACACTCAGTGTCCAGTTGGGTGAGGCAGTCTTTCAGGACCCGACCCGAAGCGAGGTGATGGGAAAGGGAAGGTAGAAGGTGGCTACGGAAAATCTCAAGTTTTTGCCATGGTGCGAGGTGGGAGGCGGCAATCTTGTCAAGGTTAGAGATAAGGTCAGTGGGAGGACGAAACCGCAATTTCCCGCCGATCGGTGTACCAAGATATGTCTCTTGGTCGTCTGGTCCCAAGCACCGAATGGGTTGAGTACCGATTCGGCACAGAGCCTCAGACGGCTTGCCTTTGTCAATGACCAAGCAAGCACACTTCCCAGCGTTGAATTGCAGCCCTAAGGTGTCAGCGGTGAGGGATAAAATGTCTAAAATATTTTGGAGCTCGTCAGGAGAATTTGTAACCACGGCAATGTCGTCAGCATATGCCGTGGTCTTGACGAGCGAGCCAAATAATAGAAATCCGGGGTTGATATTGGACTTTCCGGCCCTGACGAGGGGCTCGGAAGCCAGATTAAAAATAGGGGCGCTAAGAGCGTCACCCTGACGAACACCTGCTGTTGGGGAAATACGAACAGATTCTTTCTGAACGGCAAAATCCATCCGATTCCCCGAGTAAATGTCCGCCAGGATGCGCCGGAGGTCGTCTGGTATCGGAAGAGAAGCAAACAGCTCTCCAAGAACGGCGTGAGGAACAGAACCAAACGCATTGCACATGTCTAGCCATGCTATAGACACATGCCTACGTTTGGTCCTTGTCTCCTCGACAACGGTCTGCAAGAGCTGTGTGTGCTCCTGGATACCATGGACCCCCGGGAGGAAACCCTTTTGCTCGGGAGATAACCAGCCAAGATCTGAGGCGACCTCTGTGAGTCTCTGGCTGATTACTCCCGAGAACAGTTTGTAGATGGTCGGAAGAAGGGAAATTGGCCTAAAGTTGGAATAATCGCTAGTGTCCCCTTTCTTAAAGATGGGGACTGTTCACGATATTTTCCAACAGTTAGGAATTCCAATCTTCCAAACTATTCTACAAACTGTTTCCAGCAAGATGCAGTCGGGGTCGAGGGCTCTTAGATGTCGATATTCTAGGCCATCGACCCCTGGTGATGTATTTGTAGCCCGGCGAAGTTTAGCCTCAAGCTCTTTTTGGCTAGGCGCACGATTGAGGAAGTCCATCTGGTCCCTTGATGGATGGGACCAGTCGCAGGTGTCGTAGAGTACCCTCGCACTCTGGCACTGCTGCGAAGGTAGACTCGAGCGGTGGTAAGTCCTCTCGAGGTATTCCTCCGCAGCTTCAACAGTGCCATCGTACGAGGGTGAACGATCTCCGAGCACCTCTCGAACGGCTCTTCTTGGGTAGATATTGAAAAGCCGTTGAATCTTCCTCGCTTCGTATGCCTTGAGCTTGATCTGTCGCCGGGCTCTCTGCATCTGCCGGTTTTGGTTTCTTTTTCTACCATTAGGGTTTCCTCGGGGTTTTTCAGGGCTAGGGTCTTCTAAAATCTGTGCTTTGTTGAGCCAGTCAGCAGTGCAACGTTCGAGGACGCCTTCAAGATCAAGAAGAGTCTCGCAGCTCAGAAAAGCAGGTACCCAGAGACAAGCGAAATCGCCGCCTCTTTGGCTTTGCTCTTCTGAGCTCTCTTGGCTGCATCCTCGAACATTTTGCTGACTGGGGGAAAAGGGTTGGGTCTCTTGAAGGGGATCGGGTTGTGGCCCTTCCGGAGCTACAGGTGGTGGATAAGAAATTTCTTGTAGAGGGAGTTCGTAGAGCCAACTAAAATTTTGTGTATTAAAAGATGCGGTGAACTCCCTCTCAAGAACTAAAATGGGGCTTTGGGTAAAATTTGCTGGAGATTGGGCATTACCATGCCCCTCCTCTTCGATCGCCGGCATTCCCATCACGGATAACTCCTGACGCTCATCTTCTGTGACAGCGATCTCCTCTTGGAAGGTCGCTACCACAGAAGAATGCCGAACAGAGGTATCCGCGTTGAAAAACCGTGGCGACCGGATGGAGGGTGATTGCTGTGGTGCTGAGTGCAATCTCTGGTAATGCCCTTTTAGATAGGATACCTGGCTTTCACCCAGGAGGCTCGGGTTCGATTCCCGGTATGGGAACAGTTAGAATTGTTCATTGTTACAATGTCATATTTTTGTTGCTTGGTTGAATCAAAATTAGAAAAATTCTCTGCTTTGCCAAGTTATCGATAATCAGTCATCGGTGTACAGTCTTAGACGGAGATTTGACGAAAAATTGCCGTCACTGTTTGAGTTTCAGTTTGAGAACACTTTTGCGGCTTTGTTGCAGCCAGAAGCCATAACTATTTAAATAGTTCACTAATGGGTGAACAACTTGAGTGGGTGAAACGGCTGGAGATGCAGGGTATCGATCCCCGTACTTCTCGCATGCTAAGCGAGCGCTCTACCATCTGAGCTACATCCCCGAGTACAACGCTCACTGTGGGCTCATCCGGGAATTGAACCCGGGACCTCTCGCAGCCTAAGCGAGAATCATACTACTAGACCAATGAGCCGTACACAAACATACCATTTTAACAAATTGGAAGAAGAAAACCCCCAGTCCTGATGAGGCTTGATGAATGTTTCAAACTTTGTAAACTATGCTGAGGTAGTAAGTGAAGGGTCGGTCACTGCCATCGAGTGTACACAAAACCTACCCATGCTGGAGGAAATAGATTAAAGAAAGGGGTGTGACAACAAAGACAATTATTTGACAGCGGTAAACGAGCGAAAAGAACAAAGTTATGACACAAAAACAACAAGCCCGAGGCATGGTGATTTGCAAAAATGGTTGGGAGCTCCGGAAAAACACATGTCAGCAAGAATCGCACTACTAGACCAATAAGGTTACAAAAATTTAACATCAACTAACCTAGAGTGACAACCGCCAGTCCTGGAAAGACTTGGTTGATGTTTGCAAGTATCTAAACTAAGCCGAAGTGATGGTTATTGGAATCAGGTGTGACAAAAACTTTATCATTTTGCTGGATTCCACACGGCCTGAGTGTTAACGTAATGTGCCGAAATAGCTCAGTTGGGAGAGCGTTAGACTGAAGATCTAAAGGTCCCTGGTTCGATCCCGGGTTTCGGCAACCAACGGCTGATAACATCCCATATGGTCTAGTGGCTAGGATACCTGGCTTTCACCCAGGAGGCTCGGGTTCGATTCCCGGTATGGGAACAGTTAGAATTGTTCATTGTTACAATGTCATATTTTTGTTGCTTGGTTGAATCAAAATTAGAAAAATTCTCTGCTTTGCCAAGTTATCGATAATTAGTAAATTGCTCGAGGTCGCGAAGCGACCGAAGAGCAGTTATGATTGTATGTATAATAAAGCGAGACCTTAACTTATAGTGTTGACACTTGTATTAGCCCTTTCAACGCAAACAAAAACAAAAGAATAACGATATGGTCCGCCTCAGGACCTCAACGCCCCCTTTATCCTCAGACCTTTAAGGCTCGGGAAATCTTCTCAGGGCCGCTGATCCGAAAGAGTAGGCCAACTCTTCACCTTTTCTGTTGGTTACTGCCAAATCCTCTTCCTCTGAAAGGAATGAAGAAAAAACGATTAATAAAGTTAGGAGCGGGTTGGGGGGGTACCTTAACCTAAGTTAAGGTCTCGCTTTATTATACATACAATCATAACTGCTCTTCGGTCGCTTCGCGACCTCGAGCAATTTACTAATTGCATGTAAATCGCTCGACCTTAACTAGTGACTTCAAAGCACGTTAACCAGACAAACCACTGGCACCACCTAGCACTTGGCTAGCCACGCTTTCTTTCTCGATTGGCCGACTGTAATGCTTGGCGAATACGCTTTCGGACGACCAGTTGCCCGAACGCAAAATTGTTTCGATTGATAAACCCGTCGCCACCGCCTTAGATGCGGCCGCCCCACGGGTGGAATGCGCTGAATAGATTGACGTGTCAATTCCTGCGTCGCCCAGAAAATCTTTGATCCATCTGGCCACCGTTGAAGCGCCGATCGGAGCGTGGGGGATTTAATACTTAACATGAGATTAGAGTTAGAATCCTTCCTGAACTTGCGTGTTTCTTTACAATAATAATCAAGACACGAGACTGGACAGACGTTTGACAAAACCGTGAGCTTTTTTAAGGAGAAGATCGCTCCTGCTGAGCTAGGTGTCTGCGACTTTCTGAGCTTTGACAAGGCGAACTTCACTGCCGGCCCTGAGAAAACCATAGACGAAAAATCAATAGATGCAATCTCCGAGACCCTAAACAAGGAAGTGAGAGCCAACAAAATTACTAATTTCTTTGATAAAACTGCTAGGCTCAACCCGCTATCGGGGCCTAGCGACTCGATATAATCCAAAACTGTATCTGTGCTCCAAAACCCAGTATACTTTGGTTTGGGAGGGGAAGAATTAAAAATTCCTTGCATCAGTTTGACAACCAGAGGGTGTTTACCTACATCCCAGCCCTCTATATTTTCCAGCGTACCGGACAACATTGACCGATACACATTTATTGACCTGTACGCTTTACCTTCTTCGAAAAGATCCGATAAAAATTTCAAAATCAAATTTAGAGTAGGAGACAAGGGATTTTCACTCCTCTTAGAGCACCAATGGAACCAAACGTTCCAGGCACTTTTGTAAGTAGCTGATGTGGTTTCGCGATTGCTGGCCAGGAGTAATTGCACCACTCCTTCCGAAAGGCCTCGGTTTTCATATCGTCGCCTGATAAGGTCCATGCGGCCAACAGGAGGGACCCTCGCACTAGGAGTGGGTGGCTGGTGCCCGTCGCGTCCAGCAACAGGTCCTCGCTCGGTTTCAAAATGCGGGCCGGCCGACAGGACAGCTCCAAAATCGTTGGCCACCACGGCTGGGACGGCCACACTGGGGTTACCATCAGCACGTCCGCTCTGTCCCTCCTGATCTTGATCAAGCATCGGTGGATCAGATTGAACGGGGGAAACGCGTATCCTTTCAGATTCTTCCAATTCTGAGTGAAAGCGTCCAACGCCACCGATTCCGGCTGGGGTTTCCAGCTCATAAACCGCGCCACTTGCCGGTTCCAATGGGATGCAAATAAATCCACTTCCGGTGCCCACAGTTCCGACAGCTGGGAAAAGATGGACGTCTTGAGCTTCCAGTCGCTGGACTCCCGTTTCCATCTGGATTGCAGATCTGCGAGAGAATTCAATATTCCAGGGAGATGAACTGCGTGGACCGAAATTTTTCTACTCTCGCACCAACACATAATGTCCGCCGCTATATCGTTAAGACTTTTCGAACGCGTCCCTCCAGCTTTGTTTACATAACAAACGGCCGTGGAGTTATCCATCATTAAACGAATAGAAATTCCCTCCAATTGACTAGTGAAGGCTTTGAGAGAGTATAATGCCGCGAGAAGCTCTAATTCATTGATATGCCTCAGCCTATCTACTTCCGTCCAAGGGCCCCTTGTCGAGACCCCATTAAGCACGCCACCCCACCCTGAGTTTGATGCATCCGAATAGATGGTCAGATCGGGATCCACCGCCAACATTGGCTTTCCGTTACATTTAATCAAATTAGCAACCCACCAGGACAAATTGATTTTAGAGCCGTTGTCTAATAAAACCAAAGAATTTAAATTATCTTCGAACCGGACGCAACCATCAATATAGAGCCTCTGCAAATCTCTATAATGGGACTGGGCAAAAGGAACGGCCTTGATCGCCCAAGCAAAAAGACCGAGGACTTTAGCAATCTCCCGTAAAGGAGCGGAACTTTTCGACAACAAATTTTGACACAGACGAATGATTTCGTCATTTTTCTCCGTGCGTAAGGAAAGCGACAGGTTACGCGAGTCTACAATTAACCCCAGGAATTCGATTACTTGGTGGGGGGTGCCGATAGATTTCTCTACATTTATCACAAAACCACATTTTTCTAAAAGCTCCGTGGCAAACAAAATTTCCCGCTCCGCCTCCTTTTTGCAAGAATTTAATAGCAAAATGTCGTCTAAATAGATGACAAGACGAAAACCTTGGGACCGTAGGAAGGTCACAATAGGTTTAAGAATTTTAGTAAATAAAAAGGGGGCGGATGTCAGACCGAAGGCTAGCGTTTTGAATTGGAAAAGTTGCCCCCCCCCACCTGATTTGAATAAACTTTCTGTCTTCTTGGTGAAGAGGCACGGTAAGATATGCGTCCTTCAGATCAATTTTTGTAAAAAATCGTCGGGACGAATGATCTCTTGTAAAGAACTAACCCCTTCCATCTTAAAATGAGGGGAACAGACAAATTTATTTAAAGCTTTCAAGTTTACTATCGGCCTAAACCCACCCGATTTTTTGGGAATAATAAACACCCCACTGACAAAACATTGCTCCGATTCTTCAACCGGCTCAATAGCTTCTTTTCTTACAAGATCCTGAATTTCTTGATTACAGAGCGCCCATTGACTCTCCCCCATTTCCATGTTGCTTTGGTTACGAGCTTGAAACGGGCTCGCCAAAAACTCTAACTTTACACCCTGACTGATGCTTTGTACGATCCATGGATCACTCGACAAACATTTCCAGGAATCAACAAAACGTCTTAATCTACCTCCCACAATGGGCGGAGAATCTAAGGAATAATTATGTAAAGATAAATTTTCCGACCTGATTGAGTGGTTTCCTCTGCTCCTGTTAAAGGTGCCGGATGATCCGCCGTTATAGCCGTTGCTATAGCCTCCTTGACCGAAATTTCCTCCATGATGAGATCTTGAGGAGCCACGATAACCGCTGCTGCCCGCTCTAGGCCTTGATGACGAGCCATGGCTGCTACTAATGCTTCTAAGAGTTTGGTCGTCTGTTGCCTCCTTCACCATGTTCTTGATGAAGTGTCGACCAAAAAGCGAAGCGCACTTCCGCGGCTTGAAACGGTGGGGCTCCTTCAACAAGGAGAGAAATTTCGGATCCGAAACTTTCAGCAAGTTTTCCCGTCGGTTGGTAGTCACATTGTGAAACGTGTGGCCCCAGAGACGCAGGGCCGTATCCGCTGCTTCTGCCAATGGAGAATCTTTCAAATCTGCGGATTCCGCAATTTTTTCTCTCAGGAATAAAAGCGGACGCGCTACATCCAAAATTTTGTACTGTTCAGCTTTCAGGGACCTTTCCGTAGCCTCCGCCTTGGACATCTCTGGAGTTTTAATGTCTTTGAAGCGGAGCGAAAAAGAAGTCGAGTCTACCTGGGGACAAACTAAATCAAAACCAGAGTTAGGGAAACTCGGAATGAAACTATCACGAAGATTTCTGGCTTCCGGCGTGCTTAAAGAGGTTGTCATCCAGTTCCTGAAGACTTTCATTCTCTTCCTGGCCACCGTGAATTTGAACTGCTTCGATTCTTGACCCGGCGGAAAAATTCTCTGCTTTGGCAAGTTATCGATAATCAGTCATCGGTGTACAGTCTTAGACGGAGATTTGACGAAAAATTGCCGTCACTGTTTGAGTTTCAGTTTGAGAACACTTTTGCGGCTTTGTTGCAGCCAGAAGCCATAACTATTTAAATAGTTCACTAATGGGTGAACAACTTGAGTGGGTGAAACGGCTGGAGATGCAGGGTATCTTTTTTTTTTTTTTTTGTAAAATCCTCTTTTATTATCAGTTAATTTTCATGGCACTCTAACATTTATCAAAACAAAAGAAAACAAAGATACAAATAATTATTTTCCTTGGATGCAGACGATTAAAGGGGAAGAAAAGCAAAAATTTGACAATGTAGGTCCCGTTAATTGGTCGACTAACAAAAACAAACAAATGCGAACAAATATTGAGGTAGATTAATACAAGAAAAACAAAAAACCAAAGGTAAACAAAAGCAATTGTCTAGCAGACACCAAAAAAACAAAAATAAACAAAGGATTTACAAATAGAGGCAGGGAAATATATACAAAAGCAATATAAAAGAACAAAACGGAACTAAAAGGGAAGACTAAATGGAAAGGAGTGGACTGGGAGGAAAAAGTGCTTTCCATAAGCTCTCTACTTCTTCTTGGCGAGGGATACGATGGGTATTTCTTGCTTTCCAGGTGATGAAGATGTATGCAGCCAGAAGAGTAAATGTTTGCCGGAGATTACCTATTGGCCCAAAATGGCCACGAATGAGATCTTCTTTGGAAGACTTGCAGCCCATTTGACGTATGGTTCCTTCCAACCAGCTCCAAACGATGTGGCGTTCAGGACATTGGAATGTCAGATGCTCATCGGTTTCTGGGTGCTGATGGCAGATTGGACATGTTGCATCTTTGGAAGGATCTAACCGATGGCATCTGGTCCTGGTAGGGAGAAGTCGCTGGTTGAAAAGGAACATGGTTTCTCTGATGTTGCTTGGCAGGGCTGCAGTCTCCTTCCAGATACGTGGCCAATCCAGGTTAGGCCTTAGGATCTCCAGCTTCCCCAAAGTGGTCACCTCCAGGATCCAATGGTTGTATGTTTTCCTGTGCACCATTGGACTCCCCTGCACCAGAATCGAAGAGGCAAATAGTTGTTTTATTTGGTGCAGGGGTTCCTGAAGGTAAGTGGGCCTCTTCATAACTGCAACGGGTACGGTGTTGTTCTTGTAGAGAGGTAGTACGGTTCGAAGAGGAAAGGACATCCAATAACGAAGTAGAGAGCTTTCTGGACTATTGGGGCCTGTCAGGACTTTATACATAGGACACAAGAAAAGGGAACGGTAAAAAAGATGTGTGTTGACCATTCCCAGTCCCCCTTGACTAACAGGACGATAAACTACAGTTTTGTTCGGCCTTTCAACTTTTCCAATCCATAGAAATTTCATGATAGCCTTTAAAATCTGGTCAGCCATATTTTGTTTACATGGTAATACTTGTGCAATAAACACAGTTCCGGAGAGAGCCTTCGACTTCAGGAAAATAACCCTCTGGTATAGATTGAAACGTCGACAGGCATTCTCTCGCAGAATACCATTTAGAGAGCCGAATGCATCATTCCAAACCCTATCAGCTGTCTCAACTATGGAGTGAGAGAATTTAATTCCTAATAGGGACAATGTTTGTGCCGACACAAGCCACTCAAGAGGCCAAGTCATCCTAGAGCTCCAAGTCCCGAGTCCCAGGGCTTTTGTTTTCTCCTTATTCATCCTTGCCTTTGTCCACTGGCAGAACAAGTCAAGGACCTGTCCTGCCCTGGTAAAATCTTCGTCACAAGAAATGAAAATGGTGACGTCATCAACGAAGGCTCTGACAGTGAGTTTTTCATTAAACAATGATATGCCCTGGAGAACTCGAGATAAACGCAACAGTAACGGCTCAATGTATAGAATAAAGAGATGGACAGATAGGGGGCATCCCTGGCGAATTGATTGAATATCAGAAAGCACCCCAGCCACCTCCGATCCGTTGAGAATTGACATTCCTGTTACAGAATACATAGTCTGTAGCCAACGGATGAAGGTGGTGGGATAGCCTATGACATCCAGAATCCTCCAGAGGACTTCCCTGTTAACCAGGTCGTAGGCCTTTTCAAAGTCAACTCCAACAATGGCAGCGCCCATACCCCGAATCGCAAAGTTGGAAGAGTCATGGCATCCCCGGTCATCAACGAATTGAATGACATCTCTATAAAGCATTAAATTGTCAAAAATCAATCTACCAGGTACCCCACCTTTTTGATGAGGCCCTATGGTAGATGACAGTGTCTGCCTCAATCGTCTCGCTAAAACAGATGCCATGACTTTGTAGTCACAATTCAGAAGAGAAATTGGCCGAAAATTAGAAATTCCACAGAGCCCTGAAGACTTGGGAATTAGCCTGATCGCCGCTTGGCCCTGCGATGACGTAAGAGTTTCCCTTTCAAGGATATGATTGAACATATCCAAGAAATGGGGTGCGATCACGTCCCAAAATTCTATGTAAAACTCGTAAGGAATGCCATCGGTGCCAGGAGACTTGTTTGATTTCATCGCCATCAGAGCAGCTTTAATCTCAAGGAGGGAAATTGGTGCAGTCAGGTTTGGGGTTGGCTTAAAGCAATCTCTTACTCCCTCAAGAAAATCAGTACCTGCCAGTATGTCAGGAGAAGGTTGATTTTTGAAAATTTTACTGAAATGTGAAATAATCTCTCCTGAAATGTCCTCTTTGGTCGATAAGCATGTGCCATTAGAGGCAATGATTTTATCAATACGACATTTTCGGTAGTTAACTCTAGCTCTATTTACATGAAAAATATTGGCTTCCTCCACCTCTTGGCCTTCAAAGCAGCGGGAACGAATCCCATACCCTTTAAGTGTGCTCTCCTCCCAAGACTTTGAGAATTTCCTCAACTGGTGAAAGGCAACCCAATCAAAGGTATCTGCTTCGGCCATCTCCTGAATGCAGGACTGGTAGAAAAATTTCGTTTCCCTAATCATTCTAGCTCTTTGTTTAGAATTATCTACCGAAATGCGTTTGATACCTGGTTTCAGTACACTCTCCCACCAATTTGCGACATTACTTTCCCTAAGAGGATGATTGGCAGATTCATGAATAACATTTTTTACATAGTTTTGATAGCCTTCTTCTGACAGTATGGAAGTATTTAATTTCCACAAACCAGCAGGGGATCTAGTACGATGTGGGAGATCGAGATTGCAGGTAAAAGTTGATTGTACCGATTGATGATCACTAACCGACAAAGATTGCAAATAAATATTTACAAAATTCTCTGCAAAGGATCGGCTAGCATATATCCTATCAAGTCGAGAAGAACCGGAGGGATGGTAAAAGGTGTGCCCCGGTTCACTTTTATTTAGCTTTTTCCAGATATCTACCAGATCAAGACCAGTAACCATCTCTTTCAAAGCATAGCTGATAATATTACTTTGGGAAGAGAAGGAGTCGGAGCATGCCTTATCTTGGATGTCGTCTACGCAGTTAAAATCGCCCATCAACACGAAGGGCAGTCGAGTAGTTATTGTGTAAGCAGGGACGGTTTGACGAAGAAAGTTGTTTCTCTCGGTTTTTACGTGACTACCTGACGGAGCATAGATATTAATGAACGTGAAACATTTCACGTCAATAGATATAAGCCTTCCGTCGGGTTCTAGAAGTAATCGAGAATAGTCCAGACCATGTCTAATGAGAATGGCTGTTCCATTTTTGTTGAGACCGACATTTGCCAACAAACGGTAGCGACTTTCAATAATTGGACAAGAATGAAATGCTACCTCTTGAAGTCCCACGATATCTAGGTTACCGTCCCTGCAGAAGTTGAAAAGAATTTGACGTCGCTCGACTGACCTAATCCCTCCAATGTTGATAGATGCGATTTTTAGCTTTGCAGTCATTTAAATGGTTTCTTGGGTTGAGAAGTGGACAAGGTTGGTCTAGAATTCTGGGGTGTCAATGTTGGTTTGAAACGTTTGCTTTGTGGTACAGTGGGAACTTTCAGGTGGTCACTTGTTTTGTCAGTTTCCATGGAATCAACTTCCCCCAAATTGGGTTCCACTGGTTCCATGGAAATTGTCATAGGTTCCGAGTCATCAGGTTGTGTTTCAGGGATTATCATTTGAGCGGGCGGAGTCTGTCGTGGTGGGTCGTCTGTGGATTTAACGGGTTGTTCGGTGGGAGAAATTTCTAAGTTGGGAGTCCCCCTGAGAGTGAACTTTGTAATCCACACTCAAGAAGGGCCTTAGAAACCATGGGGTCTACATCTAAGGGTAGAGTGACGGGTTTTTCCGGGACTGTCTCTGTCTTTTTAGTCATTTTATTACTGGGCTTTTGGACAATGATAGGTTCCTTATTACGTCTCAAAGTTGGGCAGTTGTAGCTAAAATGGGTTTCGTCGTCACACAGTCTGCAAGTAGGTTTTTGTCCCTCATACTTTACCATGGCCCTAGTGGAGTTTTTTGGTGTGGATCTGGTGTTGTGTAAAACACTTATTTCAAACCCTTCATTTATGGTTCAAATTGGGTGTGCTTCACGCAACCGAGGAATTTCAAATGAAAAGCCTCGTTTAACGTATTTCTGAATTTGCGGTGTGAAAGCTGCATTTGATACTCTTCGGATCCTCGTGTTACGAAACTATTTTGCCTCATTTTTACTTAGAGTAAAGGTAATTTTTGTAAACCAGATTCAAGAGCATTCCTAACGGGTGCAGGACACTCCTTAATGATATTTCCCCCTCTAGTTGATGGCATTTTTCGGAGGGTGTCTGACACCAATATGAACTTTAGGTAGAACTAGATTTAAGCACCATAAAAATTCATCTAGTTGGTGTTGGGGATTTATTCGGGGAATATTGGTTTCATAATAGTGTTACACACTTACATTTTTTTGTAGTTTCTGCGCCTTTTTAAGTGTGTGTGACACCAGTTTGAAACCGTGGGTAGGCTAGTTAACGAAACAGCATATTGGTTTACTTTTTCTGCGATAAGGACTTAGAAATATTCATCAAAGTGGTTGACATATAGCTTTTAAAATTACATCTATATGCATTTCATATTGGTTTGCCACACTCATATTTTTTATTTCAATTTGTTACCACAGTTTGTAAGGAACATATTGGTTTGACACTGCAATGAAACGCGTCTACATCTTGTTTCATAAATATAGTTTTCCATCCAATGTTTACTGCGTTTCAAACGCTCACTTTACAATATTGTAAAACACAAGTGGGAATGCAGACGACGACATATTGTGGTAGCCATGGATACCAGCAGTAAGAATGCTTTTTCTGTCGCTTATCAATCGTCTTTTGTTATTTGACTTTCCATACCTTTAGAATTCTCCAAGCTGCAAAAGAGCAGACGAACTTGGAAAAAAGACATATCGTGTGGTGATCGCATTTAGTGGTGAATAACGCCGATGGTAAAACTAAGCTTATTAATTTAATATTTCCCGACTAATGTTTAATTATTCCTCGTGCATGTCAGTTGGGAATTCCTGTTGGCGAGTTTGTGTGAATTTGTTACTTCAAGCATTAGTTAACTGTTTTAGTCTTTAATTTGTTTTGTCGTTGGTATACTAAGAAGATTCCAATGTTAGGTTTTTACATTGTGACAATTTTTATTTAACATTTCATGGTTATTAGACCTTCTGGACTGCATCAGTCAATCAATTACTTGTTTTGTGCCCTAATGTCATGCTTTTTCATTCAGCAGTACAATAGAAATAAAATACGTGGCAGTAAAAAGCACTTGTCTGTTTACTGAAAATGTCTAGCTTGTTTGCACTCGTGAAAGAGACGGACCAAGATTGTAACTGTGAAAACTGGTATGTTTGAAGGGTTCAAAACCAGTGCGATGCACCAAAAAAATGCAATAGGGTAACACTAGTGTGATCTACCAACAAATTGCATGAGATTAAAACTGGAGAAAATCACCAGTACATGTAAAGGGTTTGATACGGGTTTATGCAACCATTATACAAAAACTTCAGCTGGAGAAGTGCACCAGTTACATATTAGTGTATTACACCGGTTAATATAGTAGGGATAATCAGAGAAGTACACTGGGAAAAATTTGAGCTTTATACGGGTATATTTAACTAGAACAATACCGGTGCAAAATAACTATAAAATTTGCGGGTAAAGCTTTATAACTTACACCGGTGTTAAACCCGCCCTATCACGCGAACAAGAGGTGTAACACCAGTGTGTTTCACCAGTGTCACACTTCACACGGGTGAAGCACACTGGTTCAACACGGGATCCGACCCGACAAAACTCCGCTAGGGGCACGATAGCTGCCAATAGTAATGTATGAGGGAATATTCTTAGTCAACGTCATTCGTACTATCATCCAAGTGGCAAGGACAGGGTATAAAACGTCATCCTCTGCCACCCGATAGCGTTCCCAACGAGCATCAATTATGGTTCCAAATTCCTTCAGACGTGTCTTTACTACTCCCAAGTCTAGATTCTGTGGAATCCCTGCAATTCTGACAAATTTCTCCGGAATATTACTGTCCCTGATGACTACATTAACTTCTTTCCCTTCCAATTCCGTCCTGACGATACCACTGTGTTGGGACAAAAAATTTGAGGTGTATGCCTCTGTCGTAAACGTAATTCTAGCGACCTGATTTCTCGTATCTAGCACAGCAACTAGGCCTAAGAGATCCTGTGGCTCAACCTTCAAACTACGCACGAACCCATGTACCGCACGCATACTCAATCTCGGGAATTGAACCCCAAAATCGACATCTACACTATTGAGCCACTTGGCAGCCATTGTCCCCTAGACAATGTAAACAAACTGCCAAGGGGGAAGGGGGGGGCCCCACACAAGTAAACAAAACACCGAAAAGGATAAATTTGGGGAAAACAAGAGAAAAACAAGAAAACTATACAAAATAAACACTCTAGAACATGAAAATAACAACAAAAAGTAATGAAAATCAGCAATAAACTCACAAATTGATGGGGAAACAGGAGAACACAAAAAAACACGTCTGCATCCAAGTACTAACGGGACCCGACCGAGTGGGTGAAACGGCTGGAGATGCAGGGTATCGATCCCCGTACTTCTCGCATGCTAAGCGAGCGCTCTATCATCTGAGCTACATCCCCGAGTACAACGCTCACTGTGGGCTCATCCGGGAAGTGAACCCGGGACCTCTCGCACCCTAAGCGAGAATCATACTACTAGACCAATGAGCCGCACACAAACATACCACTTTAACAAATTGGAAGAAGAAAACCCCCAGTCCTGATGAGGCTTGATGAATGTTTCAAACTTTGTAAACTATGCTGAGGTAGTAAGTGAAGGGTCGGTCACTGCCATCGAGTGTACACAAAACCTACCCATGCTGGAGGAAATAGATTAAAGAAAGGGGTGTGACAACAAAGACAATTATTTGACAGCGGTAAACGAGCGAAAAGAACAAAGTTATGACACAAAAACAACAAGCCCGAGGCATGGTGATTTGCAAAAATGGTTGGGAGCTCCGGAAAAACACATGTCAGCAAGAATCGCACTACTAGACCAATAAGGTTACAAAAATTTAACATCAACTAACCTAGAGTGACAACCGCCAGTCCTGGAAAGACTTGGTTGATGTTTGCAAGTTTCTAAACTAAGCCGAAGTGATGGTTATTGGAATCAGGTGTGACAAAAACTTTATCATTTTGCTGGATTCCACACGGCCTGAGTGTTAACGTAATGTGCCGAAATAGCTCAGTTGGGAGAGCGTTAGACTGAAGATCTAAAGGTCCCTGGTTCGATCCCGGGTTTCGGCAACCAACGGCTGATAACATCCCATATGGTCTAGTGGCTAGGATACCTGGCTTTCACCCAGGAGGCTCGGGCTCGATTCCCGGTATGGGAACAGTTAGAATTGTTCATTGTTACAATGTCATATTTTTGTTGCTTGGTTGAATCAAAAATAGAAAAATTCTCTGCTTTGGCAAGTTATCGATAATCAGTCATCGGTGTACAGTCTTAGACGGAGATTTGACGAAAAATTGCCGTCACTGTTTGAGTTTCAGTTTGAGAACACTTTTGCGGCTTTGTTGCAGCCAGAAGCCATAACTATTTAAATAGTTCACTAAATGGTGAACAATTTGAGTGGGTGAAACGGCTGGCGATGCAGGGTATCGATCCCCGTACTTCTCGCATGCTAAGCGAGCGCTCTACCATCTGAGCTACATCCCCGAATACAACGCTCACTGTGGGCTCATCCGGGAATTAAACCCGGGACCTCTCGCACCCTATGCGAGAATCATACTACTAGACCAATGAGCCGCACACAAACATACCACTTTAACAAATTGGAAGAAGAAAACCCCCAGTCCTGATGAGGCTTGATGAATGTTTCAAACTTTGTAAACTATGCTGAGGTAGTAAGTGAAGGGTCGGTCACTGCCATCGAGTGTACACAAAACCTACCCATGCTGGAGGAAATAGATTAAAGAAAGGGGTGTGACAACAAAGACAATTATTTGACAGCGGTAAACGAGCGAAAAGAACAAAGTTATGACACAAAAACAACAAGCCCGAGGCATGGTGATTTGCAAAAATGGTTGGGAGCTCCGGAAAAACACATGTCAGCAAGAATCGCACTACTAGACCAATAAGGTTACAAAAATTTAACATCAACTAACCTAGAGTGACAACCGCCAGTCCTGGAAAGACTTGGTTGATGTTTGCAAGTTTCTAAACTAAGCCGAAGTGATGGTTATTGGAATCAGGTGTGACAAAAACTTTATCATTTTGCTGGATTCCACACGGCCTGAGTGTTAACGTAATGTGCCGAAATAGCTCAGTTGGGAGAGCGTTTGACTGAAGATCTAAAGGTCCCTGGTTCGATCCCGGGTTTCGGCAACCAACGGCTGATAACATCCCATATGGTCTAGTGGCTAGGATACCTGGCTTTCACCCAGGAGGCTCGGGCTCGATTCCCGGTGTGGGAACAGTTAGAATTATTCATTGTTACAATGTCATACTTTTGTTGCTTGGTTGAATCAAAAATAGAAAAATTCTCTGCTTTGGCAAGTTATCGATAATCAGTCATCGGTGTACAGTCTTAGACGGAGATTTGATGAAAAATTGCCGTCACTGTTTGAGTTTCAGTTTGAGAACACTTTTGCGGCTTTGTTGCAGCCAGAAGCCATAACTATTTAAATAGTTCACTAATGGGTGAACAACTTGAGTGGGTGAAACGGCTGGAGATGCAGGGTATCTTTTTTTTTTTTTTTTGTAAAATCCTCTTTTATTATCAGTTAATTTTCATGGCACTCTAACATTTATCAAAACAAAAGAAAACAAAGATACAAATAATTATTTTCCTTGGATGCAGACGATTAAAGGGGAAGAAAAGCAAAAATTTGACAATGTAGGTCCCGTTAATTGGTCGACTAACAAAAACAAACAAATGCGAACAAATATTGAGGTAGATTAATACAAGAAAAACAAAAAACCAAAGGTAAACAAAAGCAATTGTCTAGCAGACACCAAAAAAACAAAAATAAACAAAGGATTTACAAATAGAGGCAGGGAAATATATACAAAAGCAATATAAAAGAACAAAACGGAACTAAAAGGGAAGACTAAATGGAAAGGAGTGGACTGGGAGGAAAAAGTGCTTTCCATAAGCTCTCTACTTCTTCTTGGCGAGGGATACGATGGGTATTTCTTGCTTTCCAGGTGATGAAGATGTATGCAGCCAGAAGAGTAAATGTTTGCCGGAGATTACCTATTGGCCCAAAATGGCCACGAATGAGATCTTCTTTGGAAGACTTGCAGCCCATTTGACGTATGGTTCCTTCCAACCAGCTCCAAACGATGTGGCGTTCAGGACATTGGAATGTCAGATGCTCATCGGTTTCTGGGTGCTGATGGCAGATTGGACATGTTGCATCTTTGGAAGGATCTAACCGATGGCATCTGGTCCTGGTAGGGAGAAGTCGCTGGTTGAAAAGGAACATGGTTTCTCTGATGTTGCTTGGCAGGGCTGCAGTCTCCTTCCAGATACGTGGCCAATCCAGGTTAGGCCTTAGGATCTCCAGCTTCCCCAAAGTGGTCACCTCCAGGATCCAATGGTTGTATGTTTTCCTGTGCACCATTGGACTCCCCTGCACCAGAATCGAAGAGGCAAATAGTTGTTTTATTTGGTGCAGGGGTTCCTGAAGGTAAGTGGGCCTCTTCATAACTGCAACGGGTACGGTGTTGTTCTTGTAGAGAGGTAGTACGGTTCGAAGAGGAAAGGACATCCAATAACGAAGTAGAGAGCTTTCTGGACTATTGGGGCCTGTCAGGACTTTATACATAGGACACAAGAAAAGGGAACGGTAAAAAAGATGTGTGTTGACCATTCCCAGTCCCCCTTGACTAACAGGACGATAAACTACAGTTTTGTTCGGCCTTTCAACTTTTCCAATCCATAGAAATTTCATGATAGCCTTTAAAATCTGGTCAGCCATATTTTGTTTACATGGTAATACTTGTGCAATAAACACAGTTCCGGAGAGAGCCTTCGACTTCAGGAAAATAACCCTCTGGTATAGATTGAAACGTCGACAGGCATTCTCTCGCAGAATACCATTTAGAGAGCCGAATGCATCATTCCAAACCCTATCAGCTGTCTCAACTATGGAGTGAGAGAATTTAATTCCTAATAGGGACAATGTTTGTGCCGACACAAGCCACTCAAGAGGCCAAGTCATCCTAGAGCTCCAAGTCCCGAGTCCCAGGGCTTTTGTTTTCTCCTTATTCATCCTTGCCTTTGTCCACTGGCAGAACAAGTCAAGGACCTGTCCTGTCCTGGTAAAATCTTCGTCACAAGAAATGAAAATGGTGACGTCATCAACGAAGGCTCTGACAGTGAGTTTTTCATTAAACAATGATATGCCCTGGAGAACTCGAGATAAACGCAACAGTAACGGCTCAATGTATAGAATAAAGAGATGGACAGATAGGGGGCATCCCTGGCGAATTGATTGAATATCAGAAAGCACCCCAGCCACCTCCGATCCGTTGAGAATTGACATTCCTGTTACAGAATACATAGTCTGTAGCCAACGGATGAAGGTGGTGGGATAGCCCATGACATCCAGAATCCTCCAGAGGACTTCCCTGTTAACCAGGTCGTAGGCCTTTTCAAAGTCAACTCCAACAATGGCAGCGCCCATACCCCGAATCGCAAAGTTGGAAGAGTCATGGCATCCCCGGTCATCAACGAATTGAATGACATCTCTATAAAGCATTAAATTGTCAAAAATCAATCTACCAGGTACCCCACCTTTTTGATGAGGCCCTATGGTAGATGACAGTGTCTGCCTCAATCGTCTCGCTAAAACAGATGCCATGACTTTGTAGTCACAATTCAGAAGAGAAATTGGCCGAAAATTAGAAATTCCACAGAGCCCTGAAGACTTGGGAATTAGCCTGATCGCCGCTTGGCCCTGCGATGACGTAAGAGTTTCCCTTTCAAGGATATGATTGAACATATCCAAGAAATGGGGTGCGATCACGTCCCAAAATTCTATGTAAAACTCGTAAGGAATGCCATCGGTGCCAGGAGACTTGTTTGATTTCATCGCCATCAGAGCAGCTTTAATCTCAAGGAGGGAAATTGGTGCAGTCAGGTTTGGGGTTGGCTTAAAGCAATCTCTTACTCCCTCAAGAAAATCAGTACCTGCCAGTATGTCAGGAGAAGGTTGATTTTTGAAAATTTTACTGAAATGTGAAATAATCTCTCCTGAAATGTCCTCTTTGGTCGATAAGCATGTGCCATTAGAGGCAATGATTTTATCAATACGACATTTTCGGTAGTTAACTCTAGCTCTATTTACATGAAAAATATTGGCTTCCTCCACCTCTTGGCCTTCAAAGCAGCGGGAACGAATCCCATACCCTTTAAGTGTGCTCTCCTCCCAAGACTTTGAGAATTTCCTCAACTGGTGAAAGGCAACCCAATCAAAGGTATCTGCTTCGGCCATCTCCTGAATGCAGGACTGGTAGAAAAATTTCGTTTCCCTAATCATTCTAGCTCTTTGTTTAGAATAATCTACCGAAATGCGTTTGATACCTGGTTTCAGTACACTCTCCCACCAATTTGCGACATTACTTTCCCTAAGAGGATGATTGGCAGATTCATGAATAAAATTTTTTACATAGTTTTGATAGCCTTCTTCTGACAGTATGGAAGTATTTAATTTCCACAAACCAGCAGGGGATCTAGTACGATGTGGGAGATCGAGATTGCAGGTAAAAGTTGATTGTACCGATTGATGATCACTAACCGACAAAGATTGCAAATAAATATTTACAAAATTCTCTGCAAAGGATCGGCTAGCATATATCCTATCAAGTCGAGAAGAACCGGAGGGATGGTAAAAGGTGTGCCCCGGTTCACTTTTATTTAGCTTTTTCCAGATATCTACCAGATCAAGACCAGTAACCATCTCTTTCAAAGCATAGCTGATAATATTACTTTGGGGAGAGAAGGAGTCGGAGCATGCCTTATCTTGGATGTCGTCTACGCAGTTAAAATCGCCCATCAACACGAAGGGCAGTCGAGTAGTTATTGTGTAAGCAGGGACGGTTTGACGAAGAAAGTTGTTTCTCTCGGTTTTTACGTGACTACCTGACGGAGCATAGATATTAATGAACGTGAAACATTTCACGTCAATAGATATAAGCCTTCCGTCGGGTTCTAGAAGTAATCGAGAATAGTCCAGACCATGTCTAATGAGAATGGCTGTTCCATTTTTGTTGGGACCGACATTTGCCAACAAACGGTAGCGACTTTCAATAATTGGACAAGAATGAAATGCTACCTCTTGAAGTCCCACGATATCTAGGTTACCGTCCCTGCAGAAGTTAAAAAGAATTTGATGTCGCTCGACTGACCTAATCCCTCCAATGTTGATAGATGCGATTTTTAGCTTTGCAGTCATTTAAATGGTTTCTTGGGTTGAGAAGTGGACAAGGTTGGTCTAGAATTCTGGGGTGTCAATGTTGGTTTGAAACGTTTGCTTTGTGGTACAGTGGGAACTTTCAGGTGGTCACTTGTTTTGTCAGTTTCCATGGACTCAACTTCCCCCAAATTGGGTTCCACTGGTTCCATGGAAATTGTCATAGGTTCCGAGTCATCAGGTTGTGTTTCAGGGATTATCATTTGAGCGGGCGGAGTCTGTCGTGGTGGGTCGTCTGTGGATTTAACGGGTTGTTCGGTGGGAGAAATTTCTAAGTTGGGAGTCCCCCTGAGAGTGAACTTTGTAATCCACACTCAAGAAGGGCCTTAGAAACCATGGGGTCTACATCTAAGGGTAGAGTGACGGGTTTTTCCGGGACTGTCTCTGTCTTTTTAGTCATTTTATTACTGGGCTTTTGGACAATGATAGGTTCCTTATTACGTCTCAAAGTTGGGCAGTTGTAGCTAAAATGGGTTTCGTCGTCACACAGTCTGCAAGTAGGTTTTTGTCCCTCATACTTTACCATGGCACGATAGCTGCCAATAGTAATGTATGAGGGAATATTCTTAGTCAACGTCATTCGTACTATCATCCAAGTGGCAAGGACAGGGTATAAAACGTCATCCTCTGCCACCCGATAGCGTTCCCAACGAGCATCAATTATGGTTCCAAATTCCTTCAGACGTGTCTTTACTACTCCCAAGTCTAGATTCTGTGGAATCCCTGCAATTCTGACAAATTTCTCCGGAATATTACTGTCCCTGATGACTACATTAACTTCTTTCCCTTCCAATTCCGTCCTGACGATACCACTGTGTTGGGACAAAAAATTTGAGGTGTATGCCTCTGTCGTAAACGTAATTCTAGCGACCTGATTTCTCGTATCAAGCACAGCAACTAGGCCTAAGAGATCCTGTGGCTCAACCTTCAAACTACGCACGAACCCATGTACCGCACGCATACTCAATCTCGGGAATTGAACCCCAAAATCGACATCTACACTATTGAGCCACTTGGCAGCCATTGTCCCCTAGACAATGTAAACAAACTGCCAAGGGGGAAGGGGGGGGCCCACACAAGTAAACAAAACACCGAAAAGGATAAATTTGGGGAAAACAAGAGAAAAACAAGAAAACTATACAAAATAAACACTCTAGAACATGAAAATAACAACAAAAAGTAATGAAAACCAGCAATAAACTCACAAATTGATGGGGAAACTGGAGAACACAAAAAAACACGTCTGCATCCAAGTACTAACGGGACCCGACCGAGTGGGTGAAACGGCTGGAGATGCAGGGTATCGATCCCCGTACTTCTCGCATGCTAAGCGAGCGCTCTATCATCTGAGCTACATCCCCGAGTACAACGCTCACTGTGGGCTCACCCGGGAAGTTAACCCGGGACCTCTCGCACCCTAAGCGAGAATTATACTACTAGACCAATGAGCCGCACACAAACATACCACTTTAACAAATTGGAAGAAGAAAACCCCCAGTCCTGATGAGGCTTGATGAATGTTTCAAACTTTGTAAACTATGCTGAGGTAGTAAGTGAAGGGTCGGTCACTGCCATCGAGTGTACACAAAACCTACCCATGCTGGAGGAAATAGATTAAAGAAAGGGGTGTGACAACAAAGACAATTATTTGACAGCGGTAAACGAGCGAAAAGAACAAAGTTATGACACAAAAACAACAAGCCCGAGGCATGGTGATTTGCAAAAATGGTTGGGAGCTCCGGAAAAACACATGTCAGCAAGAATCGCACTACTAGACCAATAAGGTTACAAAAATTTAACATCAACTAACCTAGAGTGACAACCGCCAGTCCTGGAAAGACTTGGTTGATGTTTGCAAGTTTCTAAACTAAGCCGAAGTGATGGTTATTGGAATCAGGTGTGACAAAAACTTTATCATTTTGCTGGATTCCACACGGCCTGAGTGTTAACGTAATGTGCCGAAATAGCTCAGTTGGGAGAGCGTTAGACTGAAGATCTAAAGGTCCCTGGTTCGATCCCGGGTTTCGGCAACCAACGGCTGATAACATCCCATATGGTCTAGTGGCTAGTTTATGGAGGGGTTTCCGGAAGGGGAATAAACATGTATGAGGTTGGTGCATTTTAAAATATTACTAAAATTACATAAATACAATATGAGGGAAAGAATCTACTAATCTACTGGGTAGGGAGTTTCTACGGGAAAAGGGGGGATATCCTCAGCTTCGGGGTTTGGTGCACCATGATGGAAATGGGCACACACCATATCCATTGATCCCTGGATCGCTGCCAATCGGGCCTTGAATCGGAAGGCACCCCAGGATCTTCCGTTGATTCCGAGAATCGAACGGATTTCGTCGTTCCTGGGGTACCATGATCCAAGAGACCCGACAACCAGGGGGAGAATCCTCCCATGCGAAGAATATTTATCATATTTCCGCTGGTAGGCATTCTCCATACTCCCTGGTTGGTCATAGCAGACCATGACGTCGACCATCACCCGGGAACCGGATAGTTGAAATTCAACATCTGGTCTTAACCTTTGCCCGGGGATGGCATTGTTGATCGTGACGTGGTGTCCCTGCTTGACTAGCAGCGACTCCAATTGATCTTGGATGGTGTTGTGCCTCTTGGTGGCGAGCTGGAGACCTTCTTCACAGTGGTTAAGCACATGAAACCCGGTCTCGTTTTCCTTTCCGCATCGGCGGCAACTCGTGTCTTGCTCCTGTGAGCAAAACCACGAGTGCCCCCGAAGAGGAAGGATGTCGAGCCGGGCCCTGTGAAGATATCTCCAGTCTCGGAAGGAGAGGGGCGTACGGCAGGATACCAGGCGAGCCATGTCTTTCGACTTGTCTTCCAGGGAGAGGCCAGTGGCAACTACTCCCTGGTGGCTCTTGTCGGAAATTAGGTCCCTGGTATAGCGCTGCCGAGCTACTTTCCGAAGTCCGCGGACTTCCTTGACTGGGCTTACGGAGACGTCATCGGCGACAATTCTTATATTTTCATCGCCGGATACATCAATCCGCACTCCCAGTCGTTTGGCAGCTTGGCGGGCAAGAGTCCAAAGATTGGACCCTGCCTCCGCGTACCTCAGTCTGTAGAGCCCCCCATCCACGGATCCCGAAAGATATTCCCCAACTGGCAACACTCCTGGATGCTCGTTTCTGAACCTTCGCCGGATGGTTTCATGGAGCTGCTCTCGACATATGTTCCTCACTGTAGGGTCTCTACAAGTGAGGAGCTGAGCAAGCCCTGGCGATGGTCCAGATATCGGCATCATCAGTGAGGCGGCATGTTCCTAGGCCCCCAACCCGCCGGTCCGCGTAGAAAAACGGGACCGTTGCGTGATTGGGAAGGTTGCAAATAAGGCCTAAGAACTTCCTACACTCAGTGTCCAGTTGGGTGAGGCAGTCTTTCAGGACCCGACCCGAAGCGAGGTGATGGGAAAGGGAAGGTAGAAGGTGGCTACGGAAAATCTCAAGTTTTTGCCATGGTGCGAGGTGGGAGGCGGCAATCTTGTCAAGGTTAGGGATAAGGTCCGTGGGAGGACGAAACCGCAATTTCCCGCCGATCGGTGTACCAAGATATGTCTCTTGGTCGTCTGGTCCCAAGCACCGAATGGGTTGAGTACCGATTCGGCACAGAGCCTCAGACGGCTTGCCTTTGTCAATGACCAAGCAAGCACACTTCCCGGCGTTGAATTGCAGTCCTAAGGTGTCAGCGGTGAGGGATAACATGTCTAAAATATTTTGGAGCTCGTCAGGAGAATTTGTAACCACGGCAATGTCGTCAGCATATGCCGTGGTCTTGACGAGCGAGCCAAATAATAAAAATCCGGGGTTGATATTGGACTTTCCGGCCCTGACGAGGGCTCGGAAGCCAGATTAAAAATAGGGGCGCTAAGAGCGTCACCCTGACGAACACCTGCTGTTGGGGAAATACGAACAGATTCTTTCTGAACGGCAAAATCCATCCGATTCCCCGAGTAAATGTCCGCCAGGATGCGCCGGAGGTCGTCTGGTATCGGAAGAGAAGCAAACAGCTCTCCAAGAACGGCGTGAGGAACAGAACCAAACGCATTGCACATGTCTAGCCATGCTATAGACACATGCCTACGTTTGGTCCTTGTCTCCTCGACAACGGTCTGCAAGAGCTGTGTGTGCTCCTGGATACCATGGACCCCCGGGAGGAAACCCTTTTGCTCGGGAGATAACCAGCCAAGATCTGAGGCGACCTCTGTGAGTCTCTGGCTGATTACTCCCGAGAACAGTTTGTAGATGGTCGGAAGAAGGGGAATTGGCCTAAAGTTGGAATAATCGCTAGTGTCCCCTTTCTTAAAGATGGGGACTGTTCGCGATATTTTCCAACAGTTAGGAATTCCAATCTTCCAAACTATTCTACAAACTGTTTCCAGCAAGATGCAGTCGGGGTCGAGGGCTCTTAGATGTCGATATTCTAGGCCATCGACCCCTGGTGATGTATTTGTAGCCCGACGAAGTTTAGCCTCAAGCTCTTTTTGGCTAGGTGCACGATTGAGGAAGTCCATCTGGTCCCTTGATGGATGGGACCAGTCGCAGGTGTCGTAGAGTACCCTCGCACTCTGGCACTGCTGCGAAGGTAGACTCGAGCGGTGGTAAGTCCTCTCGAGGTATTCCTCCGCAGCTTCAACAGTGCCATCGTACGAGGGTGAACGATCTCCGAGCACCTCTCGAACGGCTCTTCTTGGGTAGATATTGAAAAGCCGTTGAATCTTCCTCGCTTCGTAGGCCTTGAGCTTGATCTGTCACCGGGCCTTCTGCATCTGCCGGTTTTGGTTTCTTTTTCTACCATTAGGGTTTCCTCGGGGTTTTTCAGGGCTAGGGTCTTCTAAAATCTGTGCTTTGAGGAGCCAGTCAGCAGTGCAACGTTCAAGGACGCCTTCGAGATCAAGAAGAGTCTCGCAGCTCAGAAAAGCAGGTACCCAGAGACAAGCGAAATCGCTGCCTCTTTGGCTTTGCTCTTCTGAGCTGTCTTGGCTGCATCCTCGAACATTTTGCTGACTGGGGGAAAAGAGTTGGGTCTCTTGAAGGGGATCGGGTTGTGGCCCTTCCGGAGCTACAGGAGGTGGATAAGAAATTTCTTGTAGAGGGAGTTCGTAGAGCCAACTAAAATTTTGTGTATTAAAAGATGCGGTGAACTCCCTCTCAAGAATTAAAATGGGGCTTTGGGTAAAATTTGCTGGAGATTGGGCATTACCAGGCCCCTCCTCTTCGATCGCCGGCATTCCCATCACGGATAACTCTTGACGCTCATCTTCTGTGACAGCGATCTCCTCTTGGAAGGTCGCTACCACAGAAGAATCCCGAACAGAGGTATCCGCGTTGAAAAACCGTGGCGACCGGATGGAGGGTGATTGCTGTGGTGCTGAGTGCAATCTCTGGTAATGCCCTTTTAGTGTAGGGACGAGGTAGGTAAACGAGCGAAAAGAACAAAGTTATGACACAAAAACAACAAGCCCGAGGCATGGTGATTTGCAAAAATGGTTGGGAGCTCCGGAAAAACACATGTCAGCAAGAATCGCACTACTAGACCAATAAGGTTACAAAAATTTAACATCAACTAACCTAGAGTGACAACCGCCAGTCCTGGAAAGACTTGGTTGATGTTTGCAAGTTTCTAAACTAAGCCGAAGTGATGGTTATTGGAATCAGGTGTGACAAAAACTTTATCATTTTGCTGGATTCCACACGGCCTGAGTGTTAACGTAATGTGCCGAAATAGCTCAGTTGGGAGAGCGTTAGACTGAAGATCTAAAGGTCCCTGGTTCGATCCCGGGTTTCGGCAACCAACAGCTGATAACATCCCATATGGTCTAGTGGCTAGGATACCTGGCTTTCACCCAGGAGGCTCGGGTTCGATTCCCGGTATGGGAACAGTTAGAATTGTTCATTGTTACAATGTCATATTTTTGTTGCTTGGTTGAATCAAAAATAGAAAAATTCTCTGCTTTGGCAAGTTATCGATAATCAGTCATCGGTGTACAGTCTTAGACGGAGATTTGACGAAAAATTGCCGTCACTGTTTGAGTTTCAGTTTGAGAACACTTTTGCGGCTTTGTTGCAGCCAGAAGCCATAACTATTTAAATAGTTCACTAATGGGTGAACAACTTGAGTGGGTGAAAAGGCTGGAGATGCAGGTTATCGATCCCCGTACTTCTCGCATGCTAAGCGAGCGCTCTACCATCTGAGCTACATCCCCGAGTACAACGCTCACTGTGGGCTCATCCGGGAATTGAACCCGGGACATCTCGCACTCTAAGCGAGAATCATACTACTAGACCAATGAGCCGCACACAAACATACCACTTTAACAAATTGGAAGAAAAAAACCCCCAGTCCTGATGAGTCTTGATGAATGTTTCAAACTTTGTAAACTATGCTGAGGTAGTAAGTGAAGGGTCGGTCACTGCCATCGAGTGTACACAAAACCTACCCATGCTGGAGGAAATAGATTAAAGAAAGGGGTGTGACAACAAAGACAATTATTTGACAGCGGTAAACGAGCGAAAAGAACAAAGTTATGACACAAAAACAACAAGCCCGAGGCATGGTGATTTGCAAAAATGGTTGGGAGCTCCGGAAAAACACATGTCAGCAAGAATCGCACTACTAGACCAATAAGGTTACAAAAATTTAACATCAACTAACCTAGAGTGACAACCGCCAGTCCTGGAAAGACTTGGTTGATGTTTGCAAGTTTCTAAACTAAGCCGAAGTGATGGTTATTGGAATCAGGTGTGACAAAAACTTTATCATTTTGCTGGATTCCACACGGCCTGAGTGTTAACGTAATGTGCCGAAATAGCTCAGTTGGGAGAGCGTTAGACTGAAGATCTAAAGGTCCCTGGTTCGATCCCGGGTTTCGGCAACCAACGGCTGATAACATCCCATATGGTCTAGTGGCTAGTTTATGGAGGGGTTTCCGGAAGGGGAATAAACATGTATGAGGTAGGTGCATTTTAAAATATTACAAAAATTACATAAATAAAATATGAGGGAAAGAATCTACTAATCTACTGGGTAGGGAGTTTCTACGGGAAAAGGGGGGATATCCTCAGCTTCGGGGTTTGGTGCACCATGATGGAAATGGGCACACACCATATCCATTGATCCCTGGATCGCTGCCAATCGGGCCTTGAATCGGAAGGCACCCCAGGATCTTCCGTTGATTCCGAGAATCGAACGGATTTCGTCGTTCCTGGGGTACCATGATCCAAGAGACCCGACAACCAGGGGGAGAATCCTCCCATGCGAAGAATATTTATCATATTTCCGCTGGTAGGCATTCTCCATACTCCCTGGTTGGTCATAGCAGACCACGACGTCAACCATCACCCGGGAACCGGATAGTTGAAATTCAACATCCGGTCTTAACCTTTGCCCGGGGATGGCATTGTTGATCGTGACGTCGTGTCCCTGCTTGACTAGCAGCGATTCCAAGAGATCTTGGATGGTGTTGTGCCTCTTGGTGGCGAGCTGGAGACCTTCTTCACAGTGGTTAAGCACATGAAACCCGGTCTCGTTTTCCTTTCCGCATCGGCGGCAACTCGTATCTTGCTCCTGTGAGCAAAACCACGAGTGCCCCCGAAGAGGAAGGATGTCGAGCCGGGCCCTGTGAAGATATCTCCAGTCGCGGAAGGAGAGGGGCGTACGGCAGGATACCAGGCGAGCCATGTCTTTCGACTTGTCTTCCAGGGAGAGGCCAGTGGCAACTACTCCCTGGTGGCTCTTGTCGGAAATTAGGTCCCTGGTATAGCGCTGCCGAGCTACTTTCCGAAGTCCGCGGACTGCCTTGACTGGGCTTACGGAGACGTCATCGGCGACAATTCTTAGATTTTCGTCGCCGGATACATCAATCCGCACTCCCAGTCGTTTGGCAGCTTGGCGGGCAAGAGTCCAAAGATTGGACCCTGCCTCCGCGTACCTCAGTCTGTAGAGCCCCCCATCCACGGATCCCGAAAGATATTCCCCAACTGGCAACACTCCTGGATGCTCGTTTCTGAACCCTCGCCGGATGGTGTCATGGAGCTGCTCTCGGCATATGTTCCTCACTGTAGGGTCTCTACAAGTGAGGAGCTGAGCAAGCCCTGGCGATGGTCCAGATATCGGCATCATCAGTGAGGCGGCATGTTCCTAGGCCCCCAACCCGCCGGTCCGCGTAGAAAAACGGGACCGTTGCGTGATTGGGAAGGTTGCAAATAAGGCCTAGAAACTTCCTACACTCAGTGTCCAGTTGGGTTAAGACAGTCTTTCAGGACCCGACCCGAAGCGAGGTGATGGGAAAGGGAGGGAAGAAGGTGGCTACGGAAGATTTCAAGTTTTTGCCATGGTGCGAGGTGGGAGGCGGCAATCTTGTCGAGGTTAGGGATAAGGTCAGTTGGTGGTCGGAACCGCAATTTTCCTCCGATCGGTGTACCAAGATATGTTTCTTGGTCGTCTGGACCCAAGCACCGAATAAATTGATCACCAATTCGGCACTGGGCGTCAGACGGCTTGCCTTTGTCGAAGACCAGGCAAGCACACTTCCCGGCATTAAATTGCAGCCCCAAGGTGTTTGCGGTGAGGGTAAAAACGTTTAAAATGTTTTGGAGCTCGGAGGGAGAATTTGTAACCACGGCAATGTCGTCAGCATATGCCGTGGTTTTCACGAGCGAGCCAAATAATAAAAATCCGGGGTTAATATTGGACTTTCCGGCCCTGACGAGGGGCTCGGAAGCCAGGTTAAAAATAGGGGAACTAAGAGCGTCACCCTGGCGAACACCTGCTGTCGGGAAAATGCGGATGGATTCTTTCCCAACGGCAAAATCCATCCGATTTCCCGAATATATGTCCACCAGGATGCGCCGGAGGTCCTCTGGTATTGGAAGTGATGTGAACAGCTCATTCAGAACGGCGTGAGGCACAGATCCAAACGCGTTGCACATGTCCAGCCATGCTATAGACATGTGCTTTCGTTTGGTCTTTGTCTCCTCGACAACCGTCTGTAAGAGCTGTGTATGTTCCTGAATACCATGGACCCCCGGGAGGAAACCCTTTTGCTCGGGAGATAACCAGCCAAGGTCTGAAGCGACTTGCGTTATTCTCTGGCTGATCACTCCCGAGAACAGTTTGTAAATGGTAGGAAGAAGGGATATTGGTCTAAAGTTGGAATAGTCGCTAGTGTCCCCTTTCTTGAAAATGGGGACAGTTCGCGATGTCTTCCAACAATTAGGAACCCCTAGCTTCCAAACCATTTTACAAACTGTTTCCAAGCAGAATGCAGTTGGGGTCGATGGCTCTAAGATGACGGTATTCTAGGCCATCAACCCCTGGTGATGTGTTGGTAGCCCGGCGAAGCTTAGCTTCAAGCTCTTGTTGGGTTGGCGCACGATTAAGGAAGTTCATCTGGTCCTCTGAAGGTTGGGACCAGTCGCAGGTGTCGTAGAGTTCCCTCGCACTTTGGCACTGCTGCGGAGATGGTCTCAATCGGTTGTAAGTCCTCTTGAGATATTCCTCCGCAGCTTGTACAGTACCATCGTAGGAGGGTGAACGGTCTTCGAGCACCTCTCGAACGGCTCTTCTTGGGTAAATGTTGAAGAGCCGCTGAATCTTCCTCGCCTCGTACGCCTTTTGCTTGATATGTCGCCGGGCCTTCTGCATCTGCCGGTTTTGGTTTCTTTTTCTTTTTTCAGGGTTTCCTCGGGGTTGTTCAGGGCTAGGGTCTTGTAAAATTTGTGCTTTAGGGAGCCAGTCAGCTGTGCAACGTTCGAGGACGTCGTCTAGGTCATGTAGGGTCTCACAGCTCAAGAAGGCAGGAACCCAGAGACTGACAAAATCGTCGTCTCTTTGGCTCTGCTCTTCTGAGCTGTTATGACTACGTCCTCGATTGCTTTGCTGACTGGGGACAAAGGTTAAGGTCTCGGGGTTAGGTGAAGGGTCTAAAATCTCTTGTAATAAAATTGTGGGGCTAGTATTTTCTTGTGGGGGAGTTCATAAAGCCAACTAAAATTTTGTGTATTAAAAGAGGAGGCGAACTCCCTCCCAAGATCTAAAATAGGGCTAGCGGTAAAATTTGCTGGAGATAGGACATTACCAAGGGATTCCTCGATCGCTGGGATTTCCACCACGGATAGCTCATCACGCTCGTCTTCTGTTGCAGTAACATCCTCTAGAGAGATCACTGCAGCAGAAGAGTCACGGTTGGAGCCATCCATACTGGATATCCCAGCAAATCGGATGGAGGGTGATGGGTTGTTATTAGAATGTAACCTTTGGTAATGTCCTTTTAGTGTAGGGCCATCTCCAGCAAATCCACACACTCCGCATTCCCAATATTTAACTAGTCGGAGTGTGTGGGCTGTCTCTAGGTGTCTGTGGATACTACCCATGGCTCTGGTGTTAGTTGCCAAGGTAGTCCACTCACACCTAGGACACTTCGTGGGTTTCCCAGGGTATTTTAAAATGATTTTGTCCCCTTCAATTCTGGAAGGGGAAAACGTGGGGAGAGAAGAGTGAGCGGGATTAGGAGACCCCTGCAGAACCATCCATTGCAGATGCAATGGTTAGTTCGAGGGATTGGCGGAGAATACTGGAGGAAAGGGACTCAGTACAAGGTCTTGCATGTCTGCCGGCTGAAATAAACGAATTAAATTCCTTTTTACAGCCAAGGCAGACATACTGGGTGGTGTACTGAACCCCTCTCCTAGAATGTCTTTCTTTTATGTGTGTCTCCGCCAATTGTCTCTTGCGATCCCCAGACCAGGGACCGCTACCTCGCTCACCTTGACAGGATTTCTCCCCACATTTTAAAATGTTTGGCAGAGGAACTGGGATTTTAATGATTGTCCCATGGAGTCTTACTCTAGTAGCATTTCTACTAGATGCTCCTACCTCTGCCATTGCTACCCTGGGCCGACTTACATATGAAAGAATAAAACAGTAATTCTTATTAACTAAAACCAAAGAAGTAAAGAAAAAATCGGTCAAATATTGTTAGAAAAATAAAAACTAAACCAATAAAAATCTGTAGAGTAAATTCTAAATAAATATGAAAAGAAAGGATTTATAGAAATTTAAGAAAGAGGAAAAAAAATAGCAAAATTGACGCTTTAAGTAATAAAAATTAAAAATAAAATAATTTTGTAAAGAATAAAAAAAATTAAAACAGAAGAAATTGTGGAATAAAAAAACTTGAGGTAAGAATAAAAAAAAATATATAAAATAAATTTAAACCGAGGAAATTGTGGAATAAAATAAGAAAAAAAAAATTTTAAAAACCGAAGAAAGTGTGGAATCAAATTTGAGAAAAAAAAAATCAAGGATGAAAAGAATAAATAAATAAATTCTATGGAGTATTAAAATCAAAGAAAAATATGCATTAAAATTCAATATTTGTTTTGGTTTAAGCATAAGAATGTTTTTAAGGTATTTTTGGATGTCAATGGATAAAATGTAAAAATAATACAAGGAGCTAAAACACTTCATCAATAAAAATCGGAGCTCTTTAAAAACAGGTCTGCTCTCCACGAAGTCTAGCAGAAGGAGGATCAAATTATCAAGTCATTATTGGAATCAGGTGTGACAAAAACTTTATCATTTTGCTGGATTCCACACGGCCTGAGTGTTAACGTAATGTGCCGAAATAGCTCAGTTGGGAGAGCGTTAGACTGAAGATCTAAAGGTCCCTGGTTCGATCCCGGGTTTCGGCAACCAACGGCTGATAACATCCCATATGGTCTAGTGGCTAGGATACCTGGCTTTCACCCAGGAGGCTCGGGTTCGATTCCCTGTATGGGAACAGTTAGAATTGTTCATTGTTACAATGTCATATTTTTGTTGCTTGGTTGAATCAAAAATAGAAAAATTCTCTGCTTTGGCAAGTTATCGATAATCAGTCATCGGTGTACAGTCTTAGACGGAGATTTGACGAAAAATTGCCGTCACTGTTTGAGTTTCAGTTTGAGAACACTTTTGCGGCTTTGTTGCAGCCAGAAGCCATAACTATTTAAATAGTTCACTAATGGGTGAACAACTTGAGTGGGTGAAACGGCTGGAGATGCAGGGTATCGATCCCCGTACTTCTCGCATGCTAAGCGAGCGCTCTACCATCTGAGCTACATCCCCGAGTACAACGCTCACTGTGGGCTCATCCGGGAATTGAACCCGGGACCTCTCGCACCCTAAGCGAGAATCATACTACTAGACCAATGAGCCGCACACAAACATACCACTTTAACAAATTGGAAGAAGAAAACCCCCAGTCCTGATGAGGCTTGATGAATGTTTCAAACTTTGTAAACTATGCTGAGGTAGTAAGTGAAGGGTCGGTCACTGCCATCGAGTGTACACAAAACCTACCCATGCTGGAGGAAATAGATTAAAGAAAGGGGTGTGACAACAAAGACAATTATTTGACAGCGGTAAACGAGCGAAAAGAACAAAGTTATGACACAAAAACAACAAGCCCGAGGCATGGTGATTTGCAAAAATGGTTGGGAGCTCCGGAAAAACACATGTCAGCAAGAATCGCACTACTAGACCAATAAGGTTACAAAAATTTAACATCAACTAACCTAGAGTGACAACCGCCAGTCCTGGAAAGACTTGGTTGATGTTTGCAAGTTTCTAAACTAAGCCGAAGTGATGGTTATTGGAATCAGGTGTGACAAAAACTTTATCATTTTGCTGGATTCCACACGGCCTGAGTGTTAACGTAATGTGCCGAAATAGCTCAGTTGGGAGAGCGTTAGACTGAAGATCTAAAGGTCCCTGGTTCGATCCCGGGTTTCGGCAACCAACGGCTGATAACATCCCATATGGTCTAGTGGCAAGGAGTGGCTAGGATACCTGGCTTTCACCCAGGAGGCTCGGGTTCGATTCCCGGTATGGGAACAGTTAGAATTGTTCATTGTTACAATGTCATATTTTTGTTGCTTGGTTGAATCAAAAATAGAAAAATTCTCTGCTTTGGCAAGTTATCGATAATCAGTCATCGGTGTACAGTCTTAGACGGAGATTTGACGAAAAATTGCCGTCACTGTTTGAGTTTCAGTTTGAGAACACTTTTGCGGCTTTGTTGCAGCCAGAAGCCATAACTATTTAAATAGTTCACTAATGGGTGAACAACTTGAGTGGGTGAAACGGCTGGAGATGCAGGGTATCGATCCCCGTACTTCTCGCATGCTAAGCGAGCGCTCTACCATCTGAGCTACATCCCCGAGTACAACGCTCACTGTGGGCTCATCCGGGAATTGAACCCGGGACCTCTCGCACCCTAAGCGAGAATCATACTACTAGACCAATGAGCCGCACACAAACATACCACTTTAACAAATTGGAAGAAGAAAACCCCCAGTCCTGATGAGGCTTGATGAATGTTTCAAACTTTGTAAACTATGCTGAGGTAGTAAGTGAAGGGTCGGTCACTGCCATCGAGTGTACACAAAACCTACCCATGCTGGAGGAAATAGATTAAAGAAAGGGGTGTGACAACAAAGACAATTATTTGACAGCGGTAAACGAGCGAAAAGAACAAAGTTATGACACAAAAACAACAAGCCCGAGGCATGGTGATTTGCAAAAATGGTTGGGAGCTCCGGAAAAACACATGTCAGCAAGAATCGCACTACTAGACCAATAAGGTTACAAAAATTTAACATCAACTAACCTAGAGTGACAACCGCCAGTCCTGGAAAGACTTGGTTGATGTTTGCAAGTTTCTAAACTAAGCCGAAGTGATGGTTATTGGAATCAGGTGTGACAAAAACTTTATCATTTTGCTGGATTCCACACGGCCTGAGTGTTAACGTAATGTGCCGAAATAGCTCAGTTGGGAGAGCGTTAGACTGAAGATCTAAAGGTCCCTGGTTCGATCCCGGGTTTCGGCAACCAACGGCTGATAACATCCCATATGGTCTAGTGGCTAGGATACCTGGCTTTCACCCAGGAGGCTCGGGTTCGATTCCCGGTATGGGAACAGTTAGAATTGTTCATTGTTACAATGTCATATTTTTGTTGCTTGGTTGAATCAAAAATAGAAAAATTCTCTGCTTTGGCAAGTTATCGATAATCAGTCATCGGTGTACAGTCTTAGACGGAGATTTGACGAAAAATTGCCGTCACTGTTTGAGTTTCAGTTTGAGAACACTTTTGCGGCTTTGTTGCAGCCAGAAGCCATAACTATTTAAATAGTTCACTAATGGGTGAACAACTTGAGTGGGTGAAACGGCTGGAGATGCAGGGTATCGATCCCCGTACTTCTCGCATGCTAAGCGAGCGCTCTACCATCTGAGCTACATCCCCGAGTACAACGCTCACTGTGGGCTCATCCGGGAATTGAACCCGGGACCTCTCGCACCCTAAGCGAGAATCATACTACTAGACCAATGAGCCGCACACAAACATACCACTTTAACAAATTGGAAGAAGAAAAACCCCAGTCCTGATGAGGCTTGATGAATGTTTCAAACTTTGTAAACTATGCTGAGGTAGTAAGTGAAGGGTCGGTCACTGCCATCGAGTGTACACAAAACCTACCCATGCTGGAGGAAATAGATTAAAGAAAGGGGTGTGACAACAAAGACAATTATTTGACAGCGGTAAACGAGCGAAAAGAACAAAGTTATGACACAAAAACAACAAGCCCGAGGCATGGTGATTTGCAAAAATGGTTGGGAGCTCCGGAAAAACACATGTCAGCAAGAATCGCACTACTAGACCAATAAGGTTACAAAAATTTAACATCAACTAACCTAGAGTGACAACCGCCAGTCCTGGAAAGACTTGGTTGATGTTTGCAAGTTTCTAAACTAAGCCGAAGTGATGGTTATTGGAATCAGGTGTGACAAAAACTTTATCATTTTGCTGGATTCCACACGGCCTGAGTGTTAACGTAATGTGCCGAAATAGCTCAGTTGGGAGAGCGTTAGACTGAAGATCTAAAGGTCCCTGGTTCGATCCCGGGTTTCGGCAACCAACGGCTGATAACATCCCATATGGTCTAGTGGCTAGTTTATGGAGGGGTTTCCGGAAGGGGAATAAACATGTATGGGTTGGGTGCATTTAAAAATATTACTAAAATTACATAAATAAAATAAATGGGGAAGAGTCTACTAATCTACTGGGTAGGGAGTTTCTACGGGAAGAGGGGGGGTTATCCTCAGCTTCGGGGTTTGGTGCACCATGATGGAAATGGGCACACACCATATCCATTGATCCCTGGATCGCTGCTAATCGGGCCTTGAATCGGAAGGCACCCCAGGATCTTCCGTTGATTCCAAGAATCGAACGGATTTCGTCGTTCCTGGGGTACCATGATCCAAGAGACCCGACAACCAGGGGGAGAATCCTCCCATGCGAAGAATATTTATCATATTTCCGCTGGTAGGCATTCTCCATACTCCCTGGTTGGTCATAGCAGACCACGACGTCGACCATCACCCGGGAACCGGATAGTTGAAATTCAACATCCGGTCTTAACCTTTGCCCGGGGATGGCATTGTTGATCGTGACGTCGTGTCCCTGCTTGACTAGCAGCGACTCCAAGAGATCTTGGATGGTGTTGTGCCTCTTGGTGGCGAGCTGGAGACCTTCTTCACAGTGGTTAAGCACATGAAACCCGGTCTCGTTTTCCTTTCCGCATCGGCGGCAACTCGTATCTTGCTCCTGTGAGCAAAACCACGAGTGCCCCCGAAGAGGAAGGATGTCGAGCCGGGCCCTGTGAAGATATCTCCAGTCTCGGAAGGAGAGGGGCGTACGGCAGGATACCAGGCGAGCCATGTCTTTCGACTTGTCTTCCAGGGAGAGGCCAGTGGCAACTACTCCCTGGTGGCTCTTGTCGGAAATTAGGTCCCTGGTATAGCGCTGCCGAGCTACTTTCCGAAGTCCGCGGACTGCCTTGACTGGGCTTACGGAGACGTCATCGGCGACAATTCTTAGATTTTCGTCGCCGGATACATCAATCCGCACTCCCAGTCGTTTGGCAGCTTGGCGGGCAAGAGTCCAAAGATTGGACCCTGCCTCCGCGTACCTCAGTCTGTAGAGCCCCCCATCCACGGATCCCGAAAGATATTCCCCAACTGGCAACACTCCTGGATGCTCGTTTCTGAACCCTCGCCGGATGGTGTCATGGAGCTGCTCTCGGCATATGTTCCTCACTGTAGGGTCTCTACAAGTGAGGAGCTGAGCAGCCCTGGCGATGGTCCAGATATCGGCATCATCAGTGAGGCGGCATGTTCCTAGGCCCCCAACCCGCCGGTCCGCGTAGAAAAACGGGACCGTTGCGTGATTGGGTAGGTTGCAAATAAGGCCTAGAAACTTCCTGCACTCAGTGTCCAGTTGGGTAAGGCAGTCTTTCAGGACCCGACCCGAAGCGAGGTGATGGGAAAGGGAGGGAAGAAGGTGGCTACGGAAGATTTCAAGTTTTTGCCATGGTGCGAGGTGGGAGGCGGCAATCTTGTCGAGGTTAGGGATAAGGTCAGTTGGTGGTCGGAACCGCAATTTTCCTCCGATCGGTGTACCAAGATATGTTTCTTGGTCGTCTGGACCCAAGCACCGAATTAATTGATCACCAATTCGGCACTGGGCGTCAGACGGCTTGCCTTTGTCGAAGACCAGGCAAGCACACTTCCCGGCATTAAATTGCAGCCCCAAGGTGTTTGCGGTGAGGGTAAAAACGTTTAAAATGTTTTGGAGCTCGGAGGGAGAATTTGTAACCACGGCAATGTCGTCAGCATATGCCGTGGTTTTCTCGAGCGAGCCAAATAATAAAAATCCGGGGTTAATATTGGACTTTCCGGCCCTGACGAGGGGCTCGGAAGCCAGGTTAAAAATAGGGGAACTAAGAGCGTCACCCTGGCGAACACCTGCTGTCGGAAAATGCGGATTGATTCTTTCCCAACGGCAAAATCCATCCGATTTTCCGAATATATGTCCACCAGGATGCGCCGGAGGTCCTCTGGTATTGGAAGTGATGTGAACAGCTCATTCAGAACGGCGTGAGGCACAGATCCAAACGCGTTGCACATGTCCAGCCATGCTATAGACATGTGCTTTCGTTTGGTCTTTGTCTCCTCGACAACCGTCTGTAAGAGCTGTGTATGTTCCTGAATACCATGGACCCCCGGGAGGAAACCCTTTTGCTCGGGAGATAACCAGCCAAGGTCTGAAGCGACTTCCGTTATTCTCTGGCTGATCACTCCCGAGAACAGTTTGTAAATGGTAGGAAGAAGGGATATTGGTCTAAAGTTGGAATAGTCGCTAGTGTCCCCTTTCTTGAAAATGGGGACAGTTCGCGATGTCTTCCAACAATTAGGAATCCCTAGCTTCCAAACCATATTACAAACTGTTTCCAGCAGAATGCAGTTGGGGTCGATGGCCCTAAGATGACGGTATTCTAGGCCATCAACCCCTGGTGATGTGTTGGTAGCCCGGCGAAGCTTAGCTTCAAGCTCTTGTTGGGTTGGCGCACGATTAAGGAAGTTCATCTGGTCCTCTGAAGGTTGGGACCAGTCGCAGGTGTCGTAGAGTTCCCTCGCACTTTGGCACTGCTGCGGAGATGGTCTCAATCGGTTGTAAGTCCTCTTGAGATATTCCTCCGCAGCTTGTACAGTACCATCGTAGGAGGGTGAACGGTCTTCGAGCACCTCTCGAACGGCTCTTCTTGGGTAAATGTTGAAGAGCCGCTGAATCTTCCTCGCCTCGTACGCCTTTTGCTTGATATGTCGCCGGGCCTTCTGCATCTGCCGGTTTTGGTTTCTTTTTCTTTTTTCAGGGTTTCCTCGGGGTTGTTCAGGGCTAGGGTCTTGTAAAATTTGTGCTTTAGGGAGCCAGTCAGCTGTGCAACGTTCGAGGACGTCGTTTAGGTCATGTAGGGTCTCACAGCTCAAGAAGGCAGGAACCCAGAGACTGACAAAATCGTCGTCTCTTTGGCTCTGCTCTTCTGAGCTGTTATGACTACGTCCTCGATTGCTTTGCTGACTGGGGACAAAGGTTAAGGTCTCGGGGTTAGGTGAAGGGTCTAAAATCTCTTGTGATAAAATTGTGGGGCTAGTATTTTCTTGTGGGGGGAGTTCATAAAGCCAACTAAAATTTTGTGTATTAAAAGAGGAGGCGAACTCCCTCCCAAGATCTAAAATAGGGCTAGCGGTAAAATTTGCTGGGGATAGGACATTACCAAGGGATTCCTCGATCGCTGGGATTTCCACCACGGATAGCTCATCACGCTCGTCTTCTGTTGCAGTAACATCCTCTAGAGAGATCACTGCAGCAGAAGAGTCACGGTTGGAGCCATCCATACTGGATATCCCAGCAAATCGGATGGAGGGTGATGGGTTGTTATTAGAATGTAACCTTTGGTAATGTCCTTTTAGTGTAGGGCCATCTCCAGCAAATCCACACACTCCGCATTCCCAATATTTAAGTAGTCGGAGTGTGTGGGCTGTCTCTAGGTGTCTGTGGATACTACCCATGGCTCTGGTGTTAGTTGCCAAGGTAGTCCACTCACACCTAGGACACTTCGTGGGTTTCCCAGGGTATTTTAAAATGATTTTGTCCCCTTCAATTCTGGAAGGGGAAAACGTGGGGAGAGAAGAGTGAGCGGGATTAGGAGACCCCTGCAGAACCATCCATTGCAGATGCAATGGTTAGTTCGAGGGATTGGCGGAGAATACTGGAGGAAAGGGACTCAGTACAAGGTCTTGCATGTCTGCCGGCTGAAATAAACGAATTAAATTCCTTTTTACAGCCAAGGCAGACATACTGGGTGGTGTACTGAACCCCTCTCCTAGAATGTCTTTCTTTTATGTGTGTCTCCGCCAATTGCCTCTTGCGATCCCCAGACCAGGGACCGCTACCTCGCTCACCTTGACAGGATTTCTCCCCACATTTTAAAATGTTTGGCAGAGGAACTGGGATTTTAATTATAGTCCCATGGAGTCTTACTCTAGTAGGATTTCTACTAGATGCTCCTACCTCTGCCATTCCTACCCTGGGCCCACTTACATATGAAAGAATAAAACAGTAATTCTTATTGACTAAAACCAAAGAAGTAAAGAAAAAATCGGTAAAATATTGTTAGAAATATAAAAAATAAACCATTAAAAATCTGGAGAGAAAATTCTAAATAAATATAAAAAGAAAGGATTTATAGAAATTTAAGAAAGAGGAAAAAAAATAGCAAAATTGACGCTTTAAGTAATAAAAATTAAAAATAAAATAATTTTGTGAAGAATAAAAAAAATTAAAACAGAAGAAATTGTGGAATAAAAAAAACTTGAGTGAAGAATTTAAAAAAATATATATAAAATAAATTTAAACCGAGGAAATTGTGGAATAAAATAAGAAAAAAATTTTGTGAAGAATAAAAAAAAATTTAAAAACCGAAGAAAGTGTGGAATCAAATGAGAAAAAAAAAATCAAGGATGAAAAGAATAAATAAATAAATTCTATGGAGTATTAAAATTAAAGAAATATATGTATTAAAATTCAATATTTGTTTTGGTTAAAGCATAAGAATGTTTTTAAGGGATTTTTGGATGTCAATGGATAAAATGTAAAAATAATACAAGGAGCTAAAACACTTCATCAATAAAAACCGGAGCTCTTTAAAAACACGTCTGCTCTCCACGAAGTCTAGCAGAAGAAACCTCAGTGAAACGACGAAGAAACCTGAGTGTTAACGTAATGTGCCGAAAACCAGTGGGAGAGCGTTAGACTGAAAATCTAAAGGTCCCTGGTTCGATCCCGGGTTTCGGCAACGAACGGCTGATAACATCCCATATGGTCTAGTGGCTAGGATACCTGGCTTTCACCCAGGAGGCTCGGGTTCGATTCCCGGTATGGGAACAGTTAGAATTGTTCATTGTTACAATGTCATATTTTTGTTGCTTGGTTGAATCAAAAATAGAAAAATTCTCTGCTTTGGCAAGTTATCGATAATCAGTCATCGGTGTACAGTCTTAGACGGAGATTTGAAGAAAAGTTGCCGTCACTGTTTGAGTTTCAGTTTGAGAACACTTTTGCGGCTTTGTTGCAGCCAGAAGCCATAACTATTTAAATAGTTCACTAATGGGTGAACAACTTGAGTGGGTGAAACGGCTGGAGATGCAGGGTATCGATCCCCGTACTTCTCGCATGCTAAGCGAGCGCTCTACCATCTGAGCTACATCCCCGAGTACAATGCTCACTGTGGGCTCATCCGGGAATTGAACCCGGGACCTCTCGCACCCTAAGCGAGAATCATACTACTAGACCAATGAGCCGCACACAAACATACCACTTTAACAAATTGGAAGAAGAAAACCCCCAGTCCTGATGAGGCTTGATGAATGTTTCAAACTTTGTAAACTATGCTGAGGTAGTAAGTGAAGGGTCGGTCACTGCCATCGAGTGTACACAAAACCTACCCATGCTGGAGGAAATTGATTAAAGAAAGGGGTGTGACAACAAAGACAATTATTTGACAGCGGTAAACGAGCGAAAAGAACAAAGTTATGACACAAAAACAACAAGCCCGAGGCATGGTGATTTGCAAAAATGGTTGGGAGCTCCGGAAAAACACATGTCAGCAAGAATCGCACTACTAGACCAATAAGGTTACAAAAATTTAACATCAACTAACCTAGAGTGACAACCGCCAGTCCTGGAAAGACTTGGTTGATGTTTGCAAGTTTCTAAACTAAGCCGAAGTGATGGTTATTGGAATCAGGTGTGACAAAAACTTTATCATTTTGCTGGATTCCACACGGCCTGAGGGTTAACGTTATGTGCCGAAGTAGCTCAGTTGGGAGAGCGTTAGACTGAAGATCTAAAGGTCCCTGGTTCGATCCCGGGTTTCGGCAACCAACGGCTGATAACATCCCATATGGTCTAGTGGCTAGGATACCTGGCTTTCACCCAGGAGGCTCGGGTTCGATTCCCGGTATGGGAACAGTTAGAATTGTTCATTGTTACAATGTCATATTTTTGTTGCTTGGTTGAATCAAAAATAGAAAAATTCTCTGCTTTGGCAAGTTATCGATAATTAGTAAATTGCTCGAGGTCGCGAAGCGACCGAAGAGCAGTTATGATTGTATGTATAATAAAGCGAGACCTTAACTTATAGTGTTGACACTTGTATTTAGCCCTTTCAACGCAAACAAAAACAAAAGAATAACGATATGGTCCGCCTCAGGACCTCAACGCCCCCTTTATCCTCAGACCTTTAAGGCTCGGGAAATCTTCTCAGGGCCGCTGATCCGAAAGAGTAGGCCAACTCTTCACCTTTTCTGTTGGTTACTGCCAAATCCTCTTCCTCTGAAAGGAATGAAGAAAAACGATTAATAAAGTTAGGAGCGGGTTGGGGGGGTACCTTAACCTAAGTTAAGGTCTCGCTTTATTATACATACAATCATAACTGCTCTTCGGTCGCTTCGCGACCTCGAGCAATTTACTAATTGCATGTAAATCGCTCGACCTTAACTTATAGTGACTTCAAAGCACGTTAACCAGACAAACCACTGGCACCACCTAGCACTTGGCTAGCCACGCTTTCTTTCTCGATTGGCCGACTGTAATGCTTGGCGAATACGCTTTCGGACGACCAGTTGCCCGAACGCAAAATTGTTTCGATTGATAAACCCGTCGCCACCGCCTTAGATGCGGCCGCCCCACGGGTGGAATGCGCTGTATAGATTGACGTGTCAATTCCTGCGTCGCCCAGAAAATCTTTGATCCATCTGGCCACCGTTGAAGCGCCGATCGGAGCGTGGGGGATTTAATACTTAACATGAGATTAGAGTTAGAATCCTTCCTGAACTTGCGTGTTTCTTTACAATAATAATCAAGACACGAGACTGGACAGACGTTTGACAAAACCGTGAGCTTTTTTAAGGAGAAGATCGCTCCTGCTGAGCTAGGTGTCTGCGACTTTCTGAGCTTTGACAAGGCGAACTTCACTGCCGGCCCTGAGAAAACCATAGACGAAAAATCAATAGATGCAATTTCCGAGACCCTAAACAAGGAAGTGAGAGCCAACAAAATTACTAATTTCTTTGATAAAACTGCTAGGCTCAACCCGCTATCGGGGCCTAGCGACTCGATATAATCCAAAACTGTATCTGTGCTCCAAAACCCAGTATACTTTGGTTTGGGAGGGGAAGAATTAAAAATTCCTTGCATCAGTTTGACAACCAGAGGGTGTTTACCTACATCCCAGCCCTCTATCTTTTCCAGCGTACCGGACAACATTGACCGATACACATTTATTGACCTGTACGCTTTACCTTCTTCGAAAAGATCCGATAAAAATTTCAAAATCAAATTTAGAGTAGGAGACAAGGGATTTTCACTCCTCTTAGAGCACCAATGGAACCAAACGTTCCAGGCACTTTTGTAAGTAGCTGATGTGGTTTCGCGATTGCTGGCCAGGAGTAATTGCACCACTCCTTCCGAAAGGCCTCGGTTTTCATATCGTCGCCTGATAAGGTCCATGCGGCCAACAGGAGGGACCCTCGCACTAGGAGTGGGTGGCCGGTGCCCGTCGCGTCCAGCAACAGGTCCTCGCTCGGTTTCAAAATGCGGACCGGCCGACAGGACAGCTCCAAAATCGTTGGCCACCACGGCTGGGACGGCCACACTGGGGTTACCATCAGCACGTCCGCTCTGTCCCTCCTGATCTTGATCAAGCATCGGTGGATCAGATTGAACGGGGGAAACGCGTATCCTTTCAGATTCTTCCAATTCTGAGTGAAAGCGTCCAACGCCACCGATTCCGGCTGGGGTTTCCAGCTCATAAACCGCGCCACTTGCCGGTTCCAATGGGATGCAAATAAATCCACTTCCGGTGCCCACAGTTCCGACAGCTGGGAAAAGATGGACATCTTGAGCTTCCAGTCGCTGGACTCCCGTTTCCATCTGGATTGCAGATCTGCGAGAGAATTCAATATTCCAGGGAGATGAACTGCGTGGACCGAAATTTTTCTACTCTCGCACCAACACATAATGTCCGCCGCTATATCGTTAAGACTTTTCGAACGCGTCCCTCCAGCTTTGTTTACATAACAAACGGCCGTGGAGTTATCCATCATTAAACGAATAGAAATTCCCTCCAATTGACTAGTGAAGGCTTTGAGAGAGTATAATGCCGCGAGAAGCTCTAATTCATTGATATGCCTCAGCCTATCTACTTCCGTCCAAGGGCCCCTTGTCGAGACCCCATTAAGCACGCCACCCCACCCTGAGTTTGATGCATCCGAATAGATGGTCAGATCGGGATCCACCGCCAACATTGGCTTTCCGTTACATTTAATCAAATTAGCAACCCACCAGGACAAATTGATTTTAGAGCCGTTGTCTAATAAAACCAAAGAATTTAAATCATTTTCGAACCGGACGCAACCATCAATATAGAGCCTCTGCAAATCTCTATAATGGGACTGGGCAAAAGGAACGGCCTTGATCGCCCAAGCAAAAAGACCGAGGACTTGAGCAATCTTCCGTAAAGGAGCGGAACTTTTCGACAACAAATTTTGACACAGACGAATGATTTCGTCAACTTTTTCCGTGCGTAAGGAAAGCGACAGGTTACGCGAGTCTACAATTAACCCCAGGAATTCGATTACTTGGTGGGGGGTGCCGATAGATTTCTCTACATTTATCACAAAACCACATTTTTCTAAAAGCTCCGTGGCAAACAAAATTTCCCGCTCCGCCTCCTTTTTGCAAGAATTTAATAGCAAAATGTCGTCTAAATAGATGACAAGACGAAAACCTTGGGACCGTAGGAAGGTCACAATAGGTTTAAGAATTTTAGTAAATAAAAAGGGGGCGGATGTCAGACCGAAGGCTAGCGTTTTGAATAGGAAAAGTTGCCCCCCCCCACCTGATTTGAATAAACTTTCTGTCTTCTTGGTGAAGAGGCACGGTAAGATATGCGTCCTTCAGATCAATTTTTGTAAAAAAATCGTCGGGACGAATGATCTCTTGTAAAGAACTAACCCCTTCCATCTTAAAATGAGGGGAACAGACAAATTTATTTAAAGCTTTCAAGTTTACTATCGGCCTAAACCCACCCGATTTTTTGGGAATAATAAACACCCCACTGACAAAACATTGCTCCGATTCTTCAACCGGCTCAATAGCTTCTTTTCTTACAAGATCCTGAATTTCTTGATTACAGAGCGCCCATTGACTCTCCCCCATTTCCATGTTGCTTTGGTTACGAGCTTGAAACGGGCTCGCCAAAAACTCTAACTTTACACCCTGACTGATGCTTTGTACGATCCATGGATCACTCGACAAACATTTCCAGGAATCAACAAAACGTCTTAATCTACCTCCCACAATGGGCGGAGAATCTAAGGAATAATTATGTAAAGATAAATTTTCCGACCTGATTGAGTGGTTTCCTCTGCTCCTGTTAAAGGTGCCGGATGATCCGCCGTTATAGCCGTTGCTATAGCCTCCTTGACCGAAATTTCCTCCATGATGAGATCTTGAGGAGCCACGATAACCGCTGCTGCCCGCTCTAGGCCTTGATGACGAGCCATGGCTGCTACTAATGCTTCTAAGAGTTTGGTCGTCTGTTGCCTCCTTCACCATGTTCTTGATGAAGTGTCGACCAAAAAGCGAAGCGCACTCCCGCGGCTTGAAACGGTGGGGCTCCTTCAACAAGGAGAGAAATTTCGGATCCGAAACTTTCAGCAAGTTTTCCCGTCGGTTGGTAGTCACATTGTGAAACGTGTGGCCCCAGAGACGCAGGGCCGTATCCGCTGCTTCTGCCAATGGAGAATCTTTCAAATCTGCGGATTCCGCAATTTTTTCTCTCAGGAATAAAAGCGGACGCGCTACATCCAAAATTTTGTAGTGTTCAGCTTTCAGGGACCTTTCCGTAGCCTCCGCCTTGGACATCTCTGGAGTTTTAATGTCTTTGAAGCGGCGCGAAAAAGAAGAGTCTACCTGGGGACAAACTAAATCAAAACCAGAGTTAGGGAAACTCGGAATCAAACTACCACGAAGATTTCTGGCTTCCGGCGCGCTTAAAGAGGTTGTCATCCAGTTCCTGAAGACTTTCATTCTCTTCCTGGCAACCGTGAATTTGAACTGCTTCGATTCTTGACCCGGCGGCTGAACTGGCTGCCTATCTCCTGGCTGATCTTGTTGAGCTCGCCGTTCTTCTGACTGCTCTCTCCTTAAACGATCTTCTTCCACGATTCGCTCCAACCTTTCTCTAGACCGTTCCCTCCGTTCACGCTCCAACCTCTCCTGTTCTGCCTCGTCTGGAGCTCGAGATCCGCGACGTGGGCTGCGAGAACGATCCGGCCGATCTTGGGCTGGACGACGCTCTCGTTTTGAACGACGAGAACGGCGAGAGACTGAAGAATCACTTTCCGAAGATGACGAAGTCGAACTATCTGACGGCATGACCGTTTTGCGTAAGAGCCGAAAAGCGTCTGAGGATAAAGGGGGCGTTGAGGTCCTGAGGCGGACCATATCGTTATTCTTTTGTTTTTGTTTGCGTTGAAAGGGCTAAATACAAGTGTCAACACTATAAGTTAAGGTCGAGCGATTTACATGCAATCAGTCATCGGTGTACAGTCTTAGACGGAGATTTGACGAAAAATTGCCGTCACTGTTTGAGTTTCAGTTTGAGAACACTTTTGCGGCTTTGTTGCAGCCAGAAGCCATAACTATTTAAATAGTTCACTAATGGGTGAACAACTTGAGTGGGTGAAACGGCTGGAGATGCAGGGTATCGATCCCCGTACTTCTCGCATGCTAAGCGAGCGCTCTACCATCTGAGCTACATCCCCGAGTACAACGCTCACTGTGGGCTCATCCGGGAATTGAACCCGGGACCTCTCGCACCCTAAGCGAGAATCATACTACTAGACCAATGATCCGCACACAAACATACCACTTTAACAAATTGGAAGAAGAAAACCCCCAGTCCTGATGAGGCTTGATGAATGTTTCAAACTTTGTAAACTATGCTGAGGTAGTAAGTGAAGGGTCGGTCACTGCCATCGAGTGTACACAAAACCTACCCATGCTGGAGGAAATAGATTAAAGAAAGGGGTGTGACAACAAAGACAATTATTTGACAGCGGTAAACGAGCGAAAAGAACAAAGTTATGACACAAAAACAACAAGCCCGAGGCATGGTGATTTGCAAAAATGGTTGGGAGCTCCGGAAAAACACATGTCAGCAAGAATCGCACTACTAGACCAATAAGGTTACAAAAATTTAACATCAACTAACCTAGAGTGACAACCGCCAGTCCTGGAAAGACTTGGTTGATGTTTGCAAGTTTCTAAACTAAGCCGAAGTGATGGTTATTGGAATCAGGTGTGACAAAAACTTTATCATTTTGCTGGATTCCACACGGCCTGAGTGTTAACGTAATGTGCCGAAATAGCTCAGTTGGGAGAGCGTTAGACTGAAGATCTAAAGGTCCCTGGTTCGATCCCGGGTTTCGGCAACCAACGGCTGATAACATCCCATATGGTCTAGTGGCTAGGATACCTGGCTTTCACCCAGGAGGCTCGGGTTCGATTCCCGGTATGGGAACAGTTAGAATTGTTCATTGTTACAATGTCATATTTTTGTTGCTTGGTTGAATCAAAAATAGAAAAATTCTCTGCTTTGGCAAGTTATCGATAATCAGTCATCGGTGTACAGTCTTAGACGGAGATTTGACGAAAAATTGCCGTCACTGTTTGAGTTTCAGTTTGAGAACACTTTTGCGGCTTTGTTGCAGCCAGAAGCCATAACTATTTAAATAGTTCACTAATGGGTGAACAACTTGAGTGGGTGAAACGGCTGGATATGCAGGGTATCGATCCCCGTACTTCTCGCATGCTAAGCGAGCGCTCTACCATCTGAGCTACATCCCCGAGTACAACGCTCACTGTGGGCTCATCCGGGAATTGAACCCGGGACCTCTCGCACCCTAAGCGAGAATCATACTACTAGACCAATGAGCCGCACACAAACATACCACTTTAACAAATTGGAAGAAGAAAACCCCAGTCCTGATGAGGCTTGATGAATGTTTCAAACTTTGTAAACTATGCTGAGGTAGTAAGTGAAGGGTCGGTCACTGCCATCGAGTGTACACAAAACCTACCCATGCTGGAGGAAATAGATTAAAGAAAGGGGTGTGACAACAAAGACAATTATTTGACAGCGGTAAACGAGCGAAAAGAACAAAGTTATGACACAAAAACAACAAGCCCGAGGCATGGTGATTTGCAAAAATGGTTGGGAGCTCCGGAAAAACACATGTCAGCAAGAATCGCACTACTAGACCAATAAGGTTACAAAAATTTAACATCAACTAACCAACCGCCAGTCCTGGAAAGACTTGGTTGATGTTTGCAAGTTTCTAAACTAAGCCGAAGTGATGGTTATTGGAATCAGGTGTGACAAAAACTTTATCATTTTGCTGGATTCCACACGGCCTGAGTGTTAACGTAATGTGCCGAAATAGCTCAGTTGGGAGAGCGTTAGACTGAAGATCTAAAGGTCCCTGGTTCGATCCCGGGTTTCGGCAACCAAGGGCTGATAACATCCCATATGGTCTAGTGGCTAGTTTATGGAGGGGTTTCCGGAAGGGGAATAAACATGTATGAGGTAGGTGCATTTTAAAATATTACTAAAATTACATAAATAAAATATGAGGGAAAGAATCTACTAATCTACTGGGTAGGGAGTTTCTACGGGAAAAGGGGGGATATCCTCAGCTTCGGGGTTTGGTGCACCATGATGGAAATGGGCACACACCATATCCATTGATCCCTGGATCGCTGCCAATCGGGCCTTGAATCGGAAGGCACCCCAGGATCTTCCGTTGATTCCGAGAATCGAACGGATTTCGTCGTTCCTGGGGTACCATGATCCAAGAGACCCGACAACCAGGGGGAGAATCCTCCCATGCGAAGAATATTTATCATATTTCCGCTGGTAGGCATTCTCCATACTCCCTGGTTGGTCATAGCAGACCACGACGTCAACCATCACCCGGGAACCGGATAGTTGAAATTCAACATCCGGTCTTAACCTTTGCCCGGGGATGGCATTGTTGATCGTGACGTCGTGTCCCTGCTTGACTAGCAGCGATTCCAAGAGATCTTGGATGGTGTTGTGCCTCTTGGTGGCGAGCTGGAGACCTTCTTCACAGTGGTTAAGCACATGAAACCCGGTCTCGTTTTCCTTTCCGCATCGGCGGCAACTCGTATCTTGCTCCTGTGAGCAGAACCACGAGTGCCCCCGAAGAGGAAGGATGTCGAGCCGGGCCCTGTGAAGATATCTCCAGTCGCGGAAGGAGAGGGGCGTACGGCAGGATACCAGGCGAGCCATGTCTTTCGACTTGTCTTCCAGGGAGAGGCCAGTGGCAACTACTCCCTGGTGGCTCTTGTCGGAAATTAGGTCCCTGGTATAGCGCTGCCGAGCTACTTTCCGAAGTCCGCGGACTGCCTTGACTGGGCTTACGGAGACGTCATCGGCGACAATTCTTAGATTTTCGTCGCCGGATACATCAATCCGCACTCCCAGTCGTTTGGCAGCTTGGCGGGCAAGAGTCCAAAGATTGGACCCTGCCTCCGCGTACCTCAGTCTGTAGAGCCCCCCATCCACGGATCCCGAAAGATATTCCCCAACTGGCAACACTCCTGGATGCTCGTTTCTGAACCCTCGCCGGATGGTGTCATGGAGCTGCTCTCGGCATATGTTCCTCACTGTAGGGTCTCTACAAGTGAGGAGCTGAGCAGCCCTGGCGATGGTCCAGATATCGGCATCATCAGTGAGGCGGCATGTTCCTAGGCCCCCAACCCGCCGGTCCGCGTAGAAAAACGGGACCGTTGCGTGATTGGGAAGGTTGCAAATTAGGCCTAGAAACTTCCTACACTCAGTGTCCAGTTGGGTAAGACAGTCTTTCAGGACCCGACCCGAAGCGAGGTGATGGGAAAGGGAGGGAAGAAGGTGGCTACGGAAGATTTCAAGTTTTTGCCATGGTGCGAGGTGGGAGGCGGCAATCTTGTCGAGGTTAGGGATAAGGTCAGTTGGTGGTCGGAACCGCAATTTTCCTCCGATCGGTGTACCAAGATATGTTTCTTGGTCGTCTGGACCCAAGCACCGAATTAATTGATCACCAATTCGGCACTGGGCGTCAGACGGCTTGCCTTTGTCGAAGACCAGGCAAGCACACTTCCCGGCATTAAATTGCAGCCCCAAGGTGTTTGCGGTGAGGGTAAAAACGTTTAAAATGTTTTGGAGCTCGGAGGGAGAATTTGTAACCACGGCAATGTCGTCAGCATATGCCGTGGTTTTCACGAGTGAGCCAAATATTAAAAATCCGGGGTTAATATTGGACTTTCCGGCCCTGACGAGGGGTTCGGAAGCCAGGTTAAAAATAGGGGAACTAAGAGCGTCACCCTGGCGAACACCTGCTGTCGGGAAAATGCGGATGGATTCTTTCCCAACGGCAAAATCCATCCGATTTCCCGAATATATGTCCACCAGGATGCGCCGGAGGTCCTCTGGTATTGGAAGTGATGTGAACAGCTCATTCAGAACGGCGTGAGGCACAGATCCAAACGCGTTGCACATGTCCAGCCATGCAATAGACATGTGCTTTCGTTTGGTCTTTGTCTCCTCGACAACCGTCTGTAAGAGCTGTGTATGTTCCTGAATACCATGGACCCCCGGGAGGAAACCCTTTTGCTCGGGAGATAACCAGCCAAGGTCTGAAGCGACTTGCGTTATTCTCTGGCTGATCACTCCCGAGAACAGTTTGTAAATGGTAGGAAGAAGGGATATTGGTCTAAAGTTGGAATAGTCGCTAGTGTCCCCTTTCTTGAAAATGGGGACAGTTCGCGATGTCTTCCAACAATTAGGAACCCCTAGCTTCCAAACCATTTTACAAACTGTTTCCAGCAGAATGCAGTTGGGGTCGATGGCTCTAAGATGACGGTATTCTAGGCCATCAACCCCTGGTGATGTGTTGGTAGCCCGGCGGAGCTTAGCTTCAAGCTCTTGTTGGGTTGGCGCACGATTAAGGAAGTTCATCTGGTCCTCTGAAGGTTGGGACCAGTCGCAGGTGTCGTAGAGTTCCCTCGCACTTTGGCACTGCTGCGGAGATGGTCTCAATCGGTTGTAAGTCCTCTTGAGATATTCCTCCGCAGCTTGTACAGTACCATCGTAGGAGGGTAAACGGTCTTCGAGCACCTGTCGAACGGCTCTTCTTGGGTAAATGTTGAAGAGCCGCTGAATCTTCCTCGCCTCGTACGCCTTTTGCTTGATATGTCGCCGGGCCTTCTGCATCTGCCGGTTTTGGTTTCTTTTTCTTTTGTCAGGGTTTCCTCGGGGTTGTTCAGGGCTAGGGTCTTGTAAAATTTGTGCTTTAGGGAGCCAGTCAGCTGTGCAACGTTCGAGGACATCGTCTAGGTCATGTAGAGTCTCACAGCTCAAGAAGGCAGGAACCCAGAGACTGACAAAATCGTCGTCTCTTTGACTCTGCTCTTCTGAGCTGTGGTGACTACGTCCTCGATTGCTGTGCTGACTGGGGACAAAGGATAAGGTCTCGGGGTTAGGTGAAGGGTCTAAAATCTCTTGTGATAAAATTGTGGGGCTAGTATTTTCTTGTGGGGGAGTTCATAAAGCCAACTAAAATTTTGTGTATTAAAAGAGGAGGCGAACTCCCTCCCAAGATCTAAAATAGGGCTAGCGGTAAAATTTGCTGGAGATAGGACATTACCAGGGGATTCCTCGATCGCTGGGATTTCCACCACGGATAGCTCATCACGCTCGTCTTCTGTTGCAGTAACATCCTCTAGAGAGATCACTGCAGCAGAAGAGTCACGGTTTGAGCCATCCATACTGGATATCCCAGCAAATCGGATGGAGGGTGATGGGTTGTTATTAGAATGTAACCTTTGGTAATGTCCTTTTAGTGTAGGGCCATCTCCAGCAAATCCACACACTCCGCATTCCCAATATTTAACTAGTCGGAGTGTGTGGGCTGTCTCTAGGTGTCTGTGGATACTACCCATGGCTCTGGTGTTAGTTGCCAAGGTAGTCCACTCACACCTAGGACACTTCGTGGGTTTACCAGGGTATTTTAAAATGATTTTGTCCCCTTCAATTCTGGAAGGGGAAAACGTGGGGAGAGAAGAGTGAGCGGGATTAGGAGACCCCTGCGAACCATCCATTGCAGATGCAATGGTTAGTTCGAGGGATTGGCGGAGAATACTGGAGGAAAGGGACTCAGTACAAGGTCTTGCATGTCTGCCGGCTGAAATAAACGAATTAAATTCCTTTTTACAGCCAAGGCAGACATGCTGGGTGGTGTATTGAACCCCTCTCCTAGAATGTCTTTCTTTTATGTGTGTCTCCACCAATTGTCTCTTGCGATCCCCAGACCAGGGACCGCTACCTCGCTCACCTTGACAGGATTTCTCCCCACATTTTAAAATAATTGGCAGAGGAACTGGGATTTTAATGATTGTCCCATGGAGTCTTACTCTAGTAGCATTTCTACTAGATGCTCCTACCTCTGCCATTGCTACCCTGGGCCCACTTACATATGAAAGAATAAAACAGTAATTCTTATTGACTAAAAACAAACAAATAAAGAAAAAATCGGTAAAATATTGTTAGAAAAATTTAAAAAAAAACCATTAAAAATCTGAAGAGAAAATTCTAAAAAAATATAGAAAGAGAGGAATTTAGAAATTTAAGAAAGAAAGAAAAAAATAGAAAAATAGATGTTTTAAGTACTAAAAATTAAAAATTAAATAATTTTGTAAAGAATAAAAAAAATAGAAACCGAAGAAATTGTGGAATAAAAAAATTTAGTGAAGAATAAAGAAAAATTTTAAAAACAAAGAAATTGTGGTATAAAAAAATTAATGAAGAATTAAAAAAAAAATAATAATAATTTAAAAACCGAAGAAAGTGTGAAATCAAATAAAAAAAAAAATTCATGGATGAAAAGAATAAATAAATAAATTCTATAGAGTACTAAAATTAAAGAAAGATATGCATTAAAATTCAATATTTGTTTTGGTTAAAGCATAATAAAAAAATTTTTTTTAAAGGGTTTTTTGGATGTAAATGGATAAAATGTAAAAATAATACAAGGAGCTAAAACATTTCATCAGTGAAAACGGGAGCTCTTTAAAAACACGTCTGCTCTACACGAAGTCTAGCAGACAGGATACCTGGCTTTCACCCAGGAGGCTCGGGTTCGATTCCCGGTATGGGAACAGTTAGAATTGTTCATTGTTACAATGTCATATTTTTGTTGCTTGGTTGAATCAAAAATAGAAAAATTCTCTGCTTTGGCAAGTTATCGATAATCAGTCATCGGTGTACAGTCTTAGACGGAGATTTGACGAAAAATTGCCGTCACTGTTTGAGTTTCAGTTTGAGAACACTTTTGCGGCTTTGTTGCAGCCAGAAGCCATAACTATTTAAATAGTTCACTAATGGGTGAACAACTTGAGTGGGTGAAACGGCTGGAGATGCAGGGTATCGATCCCCGTACTTCTCGCATGCTAAGCGAGCGCTCTACCATCTGAGCTACATCCCCGAGTACAATGCTCACTGTGGGCTCTTCCGGGAATTGAACACGGGACCTCTCGCACCCTAAGCGAGAATCATACTACTAGACCAATGAGCCGCACACAAACATACCACTTTAACAAATTGGAAGAAGAAAACCCCCAGTCCTGATGAGGCTTGATGAATGTTTCAAACTTTGTAAACTATGCTGAGGTAGTAAGTGAAGGGTCGGTCACTGCCATCGAGTGTACACAAAACCTACCCATGCTGGAGGAAATAGATTAAAGAAAGGGGTGTGACAACAAAGACAATTATTTGACAGCGGTAAACGAGCGAAAAGAACAAAGTTATGACACAAAAACAACAAGCCCGAGGCATGGTGATTTGCAAAAATGGTTGGGAGCTCCGGAAAAACACATGTCAGCAAGAATCGCACTACTAGACCAATAAGGTTGTTGTATGAAATCCAACTCAAGCGTGCCCAACTATGGTTGCCAAACCATAGAGTTGCTGAACCCTTTTCTTATCCTCTTTTCCATAATGTCGTCTGCCTCTTTAGATCCATCAGCACTCCTCTTTCTACTTCTTTTCTAGTTCTCAAGAGGGTAAGAACTCAAGTCTTTTGTTCAGATCCATATATGTGTGGAAGTTATCAGGAAATATATTGTGTTATGTTGAAACCAATTGTGTGTGTTCTAATCCGTTAGCTTAATTATTACAACAGGTTATGGGCCCAGAAACACGTTGCTGCCTGGTAACTAACAATGGCCGAACACGAGATCCAAGACAACCAACCTTTGCGGGCAGTAGCCCATTTGCCGAAATTCGACGGCTCCAACCACCGAGAGTGGAACTTCGAAATCGACCTAGTCTTTCAACATCATGAATTAAAAGACCTAGTCTCGGGAACCGAACTACGTCCAGAAGAGGTAAAACATTTCAAATTCCTCTCCCGTTGTGCTGGGCCTTTTTTTCTGAACTGTTCTACCAACGTGGCTCATTACTTAAATCACCACTGAGAATAACAAGCCCGATGTAAAGGGGGATTTTTTTACTAAACATTGTTGCTTAAATCAGATCCTATGATATTCTCAGAATTAGACTCTTGATCTATTTAATTTAAAAAAAAAACTCAAAAACTAGTGACGTTCAGGGCATGAATACTGTCATTTTTCGAGAATCTATATAAGGGGCTGGAACATTCATACTATTTACACAGTATGTCGTATGCTCATGTTACTTCAACAAAATGCCACATTCCTTAACAATGTCACTCTACAGTTAAACTGAGAGAAACTTTATCAGCCTTAACGCTGCATACAATTGATTTTTTGCTCTACAGTTGAGACTGAGAGAAACTTTATCAGCCTTAACGCTGTAAACATTCAAATTTTTCTTTTCTGTACAGTTGAGACTGAGAGAAACTATCAGCCTTAACGCTGTGTAAATTTGATTTTTTTTCTCTACAGCTAAGACTGAGAGAAACTTTATCAGCCTTAACGCTGTGTACATCTGATTTTATTACTGTACAGTTGAGATTTAGAGAAACACATTCTACTATAATGTTGTCCATATCTCCTGCTTATCCTTATCTTTCCTTTCCTTTTATAGGAACGAAACGAAGCTGGTGAACTGCTAAATGATGCAGCCATAAGACTTTGGACAAGGAAGAACATAACGGCCCTTAACTTCATCTTTGCCTCAATAACAAAGAAAATGAAGGAGAATTTGTACACCCCAGGTCTTAATGCAGCACAAATATGGACAAAGTTGAACCTGCAGTACCAACTTCAAACTGAAGAACAGTTGCATCTTCTATGGCAACAATACTATGATTTCAAACATACAGCTGGTATGCTAAATTTTTTAAAACATAATGATGCAAAAGTTTACATCGCCCTGCTTCACTCAACAGGTGATGACATGAGGACCATGATACAAAAACTCTCGAACATCGCTGACCAACTGAGAGAAAGGGAACAGGCTCTCCCTGAAGTCCAACTTATCTCAAAGGCCCTAGCCACACTTCCAGAATCCTTCCGGGTTGTCAGATCCGTTTGGACCAGTGTTCCAGCAGCTGACCGAACCCTTGATCATTTACTTCAACGACTCATCACTGAGGAAAGTGTGCTCAAGTCCTATCAAAAGGCAGAACATCCGGAAGAAACTGCGTTCGCTGCAAGTGGATATCCGAAAAGAAAGTTCAACCATGGTCGCGGCAGCCACTCTGGCTATGGAAAAGAATATCATCATGGACCCACAGAAGGTCATGTAGACAAACGATCACGATGCGGTACCTGCAACAGCCCACACCACGAAGAGAAAAACTGTTTCAAGAAACACGGCTACCCCCCGAATTGGTCTAACACAAAAAGCAGAGGAAGAGGCAGAGGAAGGGGGAACCCACCCAACTCATCAAATGCCTTGCTATCCCTCTCCAAACTTGATCCCAGAAGCATACTCACTTTCCTCGTTGACTCAGGGGCCTCCAAGCACATGAGTGATCAAAGAAGCTTCTTCTCAACCTTCAGACCTATGAATGCAGGCACTTGGTCCGTAAAAGGTAACACCTTTTTTTTCTTATCAAGTTTTTTTTTTCAAAAACTAATTTTTTTTTCCTGGCCTTCCAGGCATTGGAGATTCTGAGTTGGATGCTCTAGGGATCGGAAACATTGAAGTTTTGGTTGAAGTAGACAAAGTAACGACTTCTAAGACACTGACAGAGGTTCTCTATGTGCCTGGACTTGGCTCAAACCTTTTCTCGGTTGGAGCAGCAACTGCCAACGGCCTAGTAGCAACATTTGATGACAACAAGGTAATAATCTCTTATGCCGCTTTCTTAATTAAATTACACAAAGCATCAATATTTTTTTCTCTCTCTCTCTCTCTTAAGGTACTCTTCAAGAGAAATGGGGAGACTGTCCTCACTGGGGAGAAACAAAATGAAAACCTTTTTCAGCTTCACATGAAACCCGACATCCAGTCAATCCAGAGTGACACAAGCCAAACATGCACTCTCGTCGCACTTGGCGCAAACCTTCGGGCATCAATGACCACTTGGCATCAGCGCCTAGGTCATCTCGGCTACCAGACTCTCTTGAAAATGGTTAAGGAGGACCAAACGATTGGCTTAAATATCAACGGGGAATGTAATGTCCCAGCATCCCTCTGCTCCAACTGCGAGTTGGGAAAATTCTCAAAGCTACCTCTGAAAACAGGCAGACACAGAGCATCCAGAATTGGCGAATTGACACATTCAGACGTCTGGGGACCCATCTCCACCACCAGTCTTGGAGGCGCCCGTTACTTCGTCACCTTCAAGGACGACTTTAGCGGATATATCACCATCCACTTCATGAAAAAGAAAAACGAAGTGCCCGCCCTAATCCGTCTCTACCACGCCATGCTCCTGAATGAAACTGGCTACTACATGCTTACGCTTCAATCGGACAACGGCAAAGGAGAGTACGTCAACAAAGAAAATGCTGAGTGGTTCTCTCAACAAGGAATCCGTCATGAAACCAGCGCACCTCACACGCCAGAGCAAAACGGCTCCGCCGAACGCCTAAACCGGACGCTACTAGAATCTGTTCGTTGCATGATTATTGAGAGTGGTATGCCAGCTTTTCTTTGGGCAGAGGCCACATCCTACACAGCATACATAAAAAACCGAGTCCTCTCAAGGACTGGTCAACTCACTCCTTACGAATATTGGAATGAAAGAAAACCCGACATGACAAACTTTCGAATCTTTGGATCGAAAGCATTCGTTAGAAATCCACTCATCTCATCAAAACTGGAACCTCGCAGCCAAGAAGGATTTTTTGTTGGACTTTGCCCCACTCAAAATGCATCCCGAATTTACATCCCATCAAAAAGGAAGATTGTCATAAGTAAAGACATCAAAGTTGATGAGACAATTCTTTATCGAGATCATGTGGCCAAGGACACACTACCCTCAATGGTAACAACAATAATATTAAAAAAAAAAAAAAAAAAAAAAAAAAAATTTCATTCTTTATTCTTTCTCTCCTATCAAGAACCAACTCCAAGTCGTTACGGACAATGAAAATTCAATAGAGGCAAGTGACACTTCTGTTCCGACTTTCGATGAAACTCCTGAAGGAGACAGAGCTCCTCCTGCCACCATGGCAAATCAAGAAGAAGAAGCTCTCGTCAACACCTCAGTACCAACCACCAACATCATAAACAATGAGGAAACCGCCAAAATTGACGACACCATCCAGGAAGCCGTAATCCAAATCAACAACCAAAACGATGTAGGAGTAAGCCCTACCCACGTCTCTCCTCTAGCTTCAAATGATGTCCCTCAAGAGAACAACTGTAACCTTCGCAGATCAACTCGCATACAAGCAAGAAAAATGCAATCGATCGCTAAACAAGTAACTCTCCATGACATATCAGCCAACCGTGAATATGGAAAAACGATGTCAAAACCAATGGAACCTAGTAGCTATCAAGAAGCCATCTCCTGTCCGGAAGCTAAACTATGGATCCAAGCAATACAAGAAGAATATGAATCACTCATTAGAAACAACACATGGACAATATGCCAACTGCCTTCTGGCCGGAAAGCAATCGAAGGCAAATGGATACTGAAACACAAACCCGGGTTCAAAACAACTGCACCACGATACAAGGCTCGGTTCGTCATTAAAGGTTTTTCTCAAGTACATGGTGTTGACTACAACGAAACCTACGCCCCAGTAGCCAAGACCTACTCCTTCCGGATGGTTATGGCAATCGCAGCTGCAAGAGACCTGGAAATAATCCAACTAGACGTCAAAACAGCCTTCCTCTATGGGACACTAGAAGAAGAAGTCTATATGCACCAACCTGAAGGCTTTATCCTTCCCGGACGAGAAGAAGAAGTGTGTCGTCTCATTAAAAGCATATACGGACTGAAACAAGCTTCTCGTGTATGGAACGTCAAATTCAACGAGTTCATCACATCTTTCGGCCTTAAAAGATCCCAATGTGACTCATGCATCTATTACCGCCATCTCCGCCAGGGGGAGATAGATGAGGAAATAACCTTCTTTATTCTTTACGTAGACGACGGTCTGATCCTGAGCAACGTCAATCAAGTTCTACTGGACATGGTGGAATTCCTTGGCAAGGAATTTGAAATACGTTCACTACCTGCAGACAGATTCATCGGCGTCGACATTGACCGCAACCGCAATCAACGAGCCATTCATCTTTCCCAGCCAGATTACGTCAAAACCATCCTACAAAGATTCGACATGGCCAACTGTCACTGCGTCGCTGTCCCAGCCGATCCATGCGTCAAAATGTCACCAGCCATGTGTCCCCGAACGGAAGAAGAAAAGACAATGATGGCCAAAATTCCCTTCATGGAAGGAATCGGCTCACTGATGCACCTAGCCAATCTGACACGACCTGACCTCGCCTATGCCATCGGCCAAGTATCACGTTTCTCTCAAAATCCTGGACTGGAACACTGGAAAGGGCTAAAAAGGATCCTGGCTTACCTGCGAAAAACTATCAATCATGGCATTCTATATAGCGGTGGAAGCAACGAACTTCACGGGTATGTTGACGCAGACTACGCTGGAGATCTCGAAAACCGACGATCAACATCCGGAGCCGTATTTATACTCAATGGTGGTCCCATTTCATGGCACAGCCGTCGCCAAACCTGTGTAGCCTTGTCTACCACAGAGTCAGAATTCATTGCAGCAGCTGACGGGACAAAAGAAGCTATATGGTTGAAGCGCTTGTACTCAGAGTTGGGTGGCCCGGACGTCGCCACGCCACTGCGATGCGACAATCAAGGCGCCATTGCCTTGATTCACAACCCAATGTTCCATCAGCGCACCAAGCACATGGATGTGCGCTTCTTCTTCGTGCGCGACGCTCAACAGGAAGGAAAAATAGACATCAACTACATCGAAACCGAATCCCAACTCGCTGACATCTTTACAAAGGCCCTACCGGTCCCAAGATTCAAAATGCTGCGTCAGAACCTGAACATTCGGGAGTTCATGAACTAAACAATCTAATACAAGGGACGCTCACGTTTGTTTTTTTTGGACACGCAACGAAATGTCACTCTTGAAATTCAATGTTTATTTTGAGCACGCTCGACTTGAGGGACGTGTTGTATGAAATCCAACTCAAGCGTGCCCAACTATGGTTGCCAAACCATAGAGTTGCTGAACCCCTTTCTTATCCTCTTTTCCATAATGTCGTCTGCCTCTTTAGATCCATCAGCACTCCTCTTTCTACTTCTTTTCTAGTTCTCAAGAGGGTAAGAACTCAAGTCTTTTGTTCAGATCCATATATGTGTGGAAGTTATCAGGAAATATATTGTGTTATGTTGAAACCAATTGTGTGTGTTCTAATCCGTTAGCTTAATTATTACAACAAAGGTTACAAAAATTTAACATCAACTAACCTAGAGTGACAACCGCCAGTCCTGGAAAGACTTGGTTGATGTTTGCAAGTTTCTAAACTAAGCCGAAGTGATGGTTATTGGAATCAGGTGTGACAAAAACTTTATCATTTTGCTGGATTCCACACGGCCTGAGTGTTAACGTAATGTGCCGAAATAGCTCAGTTGGGAGAGCGTTAGACTGAAAATCTAGAGGTCCCTGGTTCGATCCCGAGTTTCGGCAACCAACGGCTGATAACATCCCATATGGTCTAGTGGCTAGGATACCTGGCTTTCACCCAGGAGGCTCGGGTTCGATTCCCGGTATGGGAACAGTTAGAATTGTTCATTGTTACAATGTCATATTTTTGTTGCTTGGTTGAATCAAAAATAGAAAAATTCTCTGCTTTGGCAAGTTATCGATAATCAGTCATCGGTGTACAGTCTTAGACGGAGATTTGACGAAAAATTGCCGTCACTTTTGAGTTTCAGTTTGAGAACACTTTTGCGGCTTTGTTGCAGCCAGAAGCCATAACTATTTAATTAGTTCACTAATGGGTGAACAACTTGAGTGGGTGAAATGGCTGGAGATGCAGGGTATCGATCCCCGTACTTCTCGCATGCTAAGCGAGCGCTCTACCATCTGAGCTACATCCCCGAGTACAACGCTCACTGTGGGCTCATCCGGGAATTGAACCCGGGACCTCTTTTTTGTTTTTTTGTAAAATTTTCTTTTATTATCTTTTGTTATCAGCTAATGGGGTCATTAAAACAAACAAAGCAAAAACAAAATTTGGTTCGCCGGATGCAGACGTTAGCAAAGGGATGTAGACGAAAATGTGGCAATGTTGGGGACTATAATAATAAAACAAAAACAAAAACATAAACAAACAAATGCAATGTGGGTTGAGGTGGGATAATACCATAAAATAAAACAAAACAAAAGTAAACAAAGCAGAAGACTTGGTAGCAGAAAATATAAACAAAAATAGACAAAGGCCATTGATGTTGGGAAAAGGAAATACAAAATAAACAAAAATAAACAAAATATACTAAAATTTATGGTAAAGATTAGGTAGGACATAGGGATCTAGGTTGACGAAGGGCTTTCCATAGGCTCTCTACTTTTTCTTGACGTGGGACGCGAAGGTGACTTCTTTCCTTCCAGGTGATGAAGAGGTAAGCAGCCAGAAGAGTGAAAGAAAACTGGAGATTTCCTATTGGTCCAAAATGGCCACGTATCAAATCTTCCTTTGACGAACTGCAGCCCATCTGACGCATAGTTCCTTCCAACCAGCTCCAAACGGTGAGTCGTTCAGGACACTGGTACATCAGATGCTCATCGGTTTCGGGGTCTTCATTGCAGAATGGGCATGTTGCATCCTTGGTGGGGTCCAACCGATGGCATCTGGTCCTGGTAGGGAGAAGTTGCTGGTTGAACAGGAACATGGTCTCTCTGATGTTAGTTGGAAGGGCTGCAGTCTCCTTCCAGATACGTGGCCAATCCAGATTAGGCCTCAGGATCTCCAGCTTTCCAATTGTCGTTTCCTCCAGGATCCAATGGTTGTAGGTTTTTCGATGAACCATTGGATTCCCCTGCACCAGAATGGAAGATGCGAAAAGTTGCTTGATTTGATGCAGGGGTTCCTGAAGGTAATAGGGTCTCTTGATGACTGCTACAGGTGTGGTGTTGTCCTTGTAGAGTGGCAATAAGGTTCGGAGAGGAAAGGACATCCAATAACGAAGTAGAGAGCTTTCTGGACTGCTGGGCCCTGTCAGGACTTTGTACAAGGGGCAGAGGAAAAGGGAACGGTAAAAGAGGTGTGTGTTGACCATTCCCAGTCCCCCCTCTTTGACAGTACGAAAAATTACGGTTTTTTTCGGCCTTTCTACTTTCCCCATCCATAGAAATTTCATGACAGCCTTCGAAATCTGGTCAGCCATTATTTTATTACAAGGTAATACCTGTGCAAAGTACACAGTTCCGGAGAGAGCCTTCGACTTAAGGAACATTACCCTCTGGTAAATATTAAACCGTCGACTGGCATTCTCTCGCAGAATACCATTTAAAGAGCAAAATGCATCATTCCAAACCCTACTAGCTGTCTCTACTATGGAATGGGAAAATTTAATTCCTAACAGGGACAATGTTGGCGCTGACACAAGCCACTCAAGAGGCCAAATTGATCTAGAGCTCCAAGTCCCGAGTCCCAGGGCTTTTGTTTTCTCCTTATTCATCCTTGCCTTTGTCCACTGACAGAACATATCAAGGATTTGTCCTGCCCTGGTAAAATCTTCGTCACAAGAAACGAAAATGGTGACGTCATCAACAAAGGCTCTGACAGTGAGTTTTTCATTAAACAATGATATACCCTTGAGAGCTCGAGATAAACGCACAAGTAATGGCTCAATGTATAGAACGAAGAGATGGACAGATAGGGGGCATCCCTGGCGAATCGACTGAATATCACTAATCACCCCAGCCACCTCCGATCCGTTGAGGATTGACATTCCTGTTACAGAATACATAATCTGTAACCAACGGACGAAAGTGGTGGGGTAACCCATGACATCCAGAATCCTCCAGAGGACTTCCCTGTTAACCAGGTCGTAGGCCTTTTCAAAGTCAACTCCAACAATGGCAGCGCCCATACCCCGAATCAAAGAGTTGGAAGAGTCATGGCATCCCCGGTCATCAACAAATTGAATGACATCTCTGTAAAGACTTAAATTATCAAAAATCAATCTACCAGGTACCCCACCTTTTTGATGAGGCCCTATGGTAGAAGATAGTGTCTCCCTCAATCGTCTCGCTAAGACAGATGCCATGACTTTGTAGTCACAATTCAAAAGAGAAATTGGCCGAAAATTAGAAATTCCACAAAGTCCCGAAGACTTAGGAATTAGCCTGATCGCCGCTTGGCCCTGCGAAGACGTCAGAGTTTCCCTTTCCAGGATATGATTAAACATATCCAAGAAGTGTGGTGCGATCACGTCCCAAAATTCTACGTAAAACTCGTAAGGAATGCCATCAGTGCCAGGGGACTTGTTTGACTTCATTGCTATTAGAGCAGCTCTAATCTCAAGAAGGGAAATTGGTGCTGTTAGGTTTGGGGTTGGCTTAAAGCAATCTCTTACTCCTTCAAGGAACTCAGACCCTGCCAGTATGTCAGGAGAAGGTTGAATCTTAAAAATTTTTGTAAAATGAGCTACAATTTCTGCTGAAATTTCCTCTTTTGTCGATAAGCAAGTGCCATTGGGGGCAATGATCTTATCAATGCAACATTTTCGATAATTATTCCTGGCACGATTTATGTGAAAAATACTTGCTTCCTCTACATCTGGCCCTTCGAAGCAGCGGGAACGAATCCCACACCCTTTGAGTGTGCTCTCCTCCCAAGACTTTGAAAATTTTCTCAACTGTTGAAAGGCAACCCAATCAAAGGTATCTGCTTCGGCCATTTCCTGTATGCAAGATTGATAGAAAAACTTAGTTTCTCTTATCAGCCTTGCTCTTTGCCTGGAATAATCCACCGAAATGCGCTTGATACCCGGTTTCAGGACACTCTCCCACCAATTTGCTACATTACTTTCCCTAAGAGGATGATTAGCAGATTCCTGAATAAAATTGGTTACATATTTCTGAAAACCTTCTTCTGACAATATTGAAGTATTTAGTTTCCACAATCCGGCAGGTGGTCTGCTACGATTTGGGAGATCAAGATTGCAAGTAAGTGTGGATTGTACCGACTGATAGTCACTAATCGATAAAGACTGCAAATAAATATTTAAAAATCATTCAGCAAACGATCGACTAGCATAAATCCTATCAAGCCTAGAAGAACCATCGTGGTAATGGAAAGTGTGGCACGGATCACTATGATTTAGCTTTTTCCAGATGTCTACCAGATCAAGACCAGTAACCATCTCCTTCAAAGCATAGCTAACAACACTACTTGGGACAGGGAGGGATTGGATATTTGCCCTATCTTGGATGTCGTCAACACAATTAAAATCGCCCATCAACACGAAGGGCAGTCGAGTGGTAATCGAGTAGGCAGGAACGGTTTGACGAAGAAAATTGTTTCTCTCATTCCTTACCTGCTTACCTGACGGGGCATAGATATTAATAAACGTAAAACATTTTACGTCAATGGAGATAAGCCTTCCGTCAGGTTCAAGAAGCAGTCGAGAATACTCCAGACCATGTCTAATTAGAATGGCTGTTCCTTTTTTGTTGGGACCGACATTTGCTAGCAAGTGGTAACAGCTTTCAATAATTGGGCAAGAGTGAAAGGCTACCTCTTGAAGTCCTACGATATCTAAATTACCGTCCCTGCAGAAATTTAAAAGAATTTGACGTCGCTCGACTGATCGAATACCTCCAATGTTGATAGAAGCGATTTTTAATTGTGAAGTCATGTGTTAGGTTTTTTGAGTACGGGAATGCCTGAAGTGGGTTTCGAATTTTGGGGCGTCAGGGTAGGTTTAAATCGTTTGCTTCGTGGTACCGTGGGAATTTTCAGGGGGTCCTTAGTTTTTTCTGGATCAGTGGTATCAATTTCCCCCGTGTCGGGTTCCATTGATTCCATGATAATTGTCACTGTTTCCTGGTCTTCTGTCTCTGTGTCAGGTGCTGCTATTTTGGATTTTGAAATAGGTTTCAAAGGGTTGTCTTTCGGAGGTACAGATGCGGAAGTGGTAGCAGTGTCACATTCCATGGATTCAGTTTCCAAATTATTAGTACTTTCTGAGAGTGAATCTTGCGATTCACTTTCCAGAGGTACCTGGGAAACCATGGAATTTGCTACCACGGGAATTACTACGGGTGTCTGTTTAATAGTCTCTGTCTTTTTAGTCTTTTTGGCAACAGGTTTTTGGACAATGGTGGGTTCCTGGTTTCGTTTTAAAGTTGGGCAGTCGTAGCTAAAGTGTGTCTCTTCGTCGCAAAGTCTGCAAGTGGGCTTTTGTCCCTCATACTTAACCATGGCACGATAACTGCCAATGGTAATGTATGAGGGCATGTTTTTCGTCTCCGTCATTCGTACAATCATCCAAGTGGCTAGGACAGGGTATAAAACTTCATCCTCTGCCACCCGATAGCGCTCCCACCGAGCTTCAATTACATTTCCAAATTCCTTAAGACGTGTCTGAACTATTCCCAAGTCTAGGTTCTGTGGAATCCCTGCAATTCGAACAAATTTCTCTTGAATATTGCTATCCCTGATGACTACACTAACTTCTTTCCCCTCCAATTCAGTCCTGACGATACCACTGTGTTGGGACAAAAAATTTGAGGTATATGCCTCTGACGTAAACGTAATTCTAGCGACCTGGTTTCTCGTATCTAGCACAGCAACTAGGCCTAAGAGATCCTGAGCATCAACCTTCAAACTACGCACAAAACCATGAACCGTACGCATACTCAATTTCGGGAATTGAACCCCAAAATCAATATCTACACTATTGAGCCACTTGGCAGCCATTGTCCCCTAGAAAATGTAAACAAACTGCCCAAAGGGGGGGAGGGGAAGGTCCCCACACACGTAAACAAACACACAAATAAAACAATTTGGGGCAAAACACAACAAAAACAGCTAAACTATACAAAATAAACACTCAAAAACACGAATATAACAACAAAAAGTAATAAAAAATAACAAAAACTCACAAAATGATGGAAAAACGGGAGAACACAAAAAGACGTCTGCATCCGACGCAGCTTAACTTCTGGGAGTTATGACACAAAAACAACAAGCCCGAGGCATGGTGATTTGCAAAAATGGTTAGGAGCTCCGGAAAAACACATGTCAGCAAGAATCGCACTACTAGACCAATAAGGTTACAAAAATTTAACATCAACTAACCTAGAGTGACAACCGCCAGTCCTGGAAAGACTTGGTTGATGTTTGCAAGTTTCTAAACTAAGCCGAAGTGATGGTTATTGGAATCAGGTGTGACAAAAACTTTATCATTTTGCTGGATTCCACACGGCCTGAGTGTTAACGTAATGTGCCGAAATAGCTCAGTTGGGAGAGCGTTAGACTGAAGATCTAAAGGTCTCTGGTTCGATCCCGGGTTTCGGCAACCAACGGCTGATAACATCCCATATGGTCTAGTGGCTAGTTTATGGAGGGGTTTCCGGAAGGGGAATAAACATGAATGGGGTGGGTGCATTTAAAAATATTACTAAAATTACATAAATAAAATAAATGGGGAAGAGTCTACTAATCTACTGGGTATGGAGTTACTACGGGAAGAGGGGGGTTATCCTCAGCTTCGGGGTTTGGTGCACCATGATGGAAATGGGCACACACCATATCCATTGATCCCTGGATCGCTGCCAATCGGGCCTTGAATCGGAAGGCACCCCAGGATCTTCCGTTGATTCCAAGAATCAAACGGATTTCGTCGTTCCTGGGGTACCATGATCCAAGAGACCCGACAACCAGGGGGAGAATCCTCCCATGCGAAGAATATTTATCATATTTCCGCTGGTAGGCATTCTCCATACTCCCTGGTTGGTCATAGCAGACCACGACGTCGACCATCACCCGGGAACCGGATAGTTGAAATTCAACATCCGGTCTTAACCTTTGCCCGGGGATGGCATTGTTGATCGTGACGTCGTGTCCCTGCTTGACTAGCAGCGACTCCAAGAGATCTTGGATGGTGTTGTGCCTCTTGGTGGCGAGCTGGAGACCTTCTTCACAGTGGTTAAGCACATGAAACCCAGTCTCGTTTTCCTTCCCACATCGTCGACAACTCGTATCCTGCTCCTGAGAGCAAAACCACGAGTGCCCCCGAAGAGGAAGGATGTCGAGCCGGGCTCTGTGAAGGTATCTCCAGTCGCGAAAGGAGAGGGGCGTACGGCAGGATACCAGGCGAGCCATGTCTTTCGATGTTCCTTCCAGGGAGAGGCAATGGGCTACAACTCCCTGGTGGCTCTTGTCGGTGAGCAGGTTCCTGGTATAGCGCTGCCGTGCTACTTTCCGAAGTCCAGGACTGCCTTAACTGGGCTTACGGAGACGTCATCGGCGACAATTCTTAAATTTTCGTCGCCGGATACATCAATCCGCACTCCCAGTCGTTTGGCAGCTTGGCGGGCAAGAGTCCAAAGGTTAGACCCTGCCTCCGCGTACCTCAGTCTGTAGAGCCCCCCATCCATGGATCCTGAAAGATATTCCCCAACTGGTAACACTCCTGGATGCTCAGTTCTGAACCCTCGCCGAATGGTGTCGGGGAGCTGCTCTCGGCAAACATTCTTCACTGTAGGATCTCTACAAGTGAGGAGCTGAGCAGCTCTGGCGATGGTCCAGATATCAGCATCATCAGTGAGGCGGCATGTTCCTAGGCCCCCAACCCGCCGATCTGCATAGAAAAAGGGGACAGTTGCGTGGTTGGGTAAGTTGCAAATAAGGCCTAGGAACTTCCTGCACTCAGTGTCCAGTTGGGTAAGGGAATCTTTCAGGACCCGACCCGAAGCGAGGTGATGGGAAAGGGAGGGAAGAAGGTGACTACGGAAAATTTCAAGTTTTTGCCATGGTGCAAGGTTGGAGGCGGCAATCTTGTCAAGGTTAGGGATAAGGTCAGTTGGTGCCCGGAACCACAATTTTCCGCCTATCGGTGTACCAAGATATGTTTCTTGGTCGTCTGGACCCAAGCACCGAATCAATTGATTATCAATTCGGCACTGGGTCTCAGACGGCTTGCCTTTGTCAAAGACCAGACAAGCACACTTCCCGGCATTAAATTGCAGTCCCAAGGTGTTAGCGGTGTGGGTTAAAACGTTTAAAATATTTTGGAGCTCGGAAGCAGAATTTGTAACCACGGCAATGTCGTCAGCATATGCCGTGGTTTTCTACGAGCGAGCCAAATAATAAAAATCCGGGGTTAATATTGGACTTTCCGGCCCTGACGAGGGGCTCGGAAGCCAGGTTAAAAATAGGGGAACTAAGAGCGTCACCCTGGCGAACACCCGCTGTCGGTAAAATGCGAATGGATTCTTTCCCAACGGCAAAATCCATCCGATTTCCCGAATATATGTCCACCAGGATGCGCCGGAGGTCTTCTGGTATTGGAAGTGATGTGAACAGCTCATCCAGAACGGCGTGAGGCACAGAACCAAACGCATTGCACATGTCCAGCCATGCTATGGACATGTGCCTTCGCTTGGTCTTTGTTTCCTCGACAACCGTCTGTAAGAGCTGTGTATGTTCTTGAATACCATGGACCCCCGGGAGGAAACCCTTTTGCTCGGGAGATAACCAGCCAAGGTCTGAGGCGACCTCCGTTATTCTTTGGCTGATCACTCCCGAGAACAGTTTGTAAATGGTGGGAAGAAGGGATATTGGTCTATAGTTGGAATAGTCGCTAGTGTCCCCCTTCTTGAAAATGGGGACAGTTCGCGATGTCTTCCAACAGTTAGGAATCCCCAGCTTCCAGACCATTTTACAAACTGTTTCCAGCAGAATGCAGTTGGGGTCGATGGCTCTAAGATGACGATATTCTAGGCCATCAACCCCTGGTGATGTATTGGTAGCCCGGCGAAGCTTAGCTTCAAGCTCTTGTTGGGTTGGCGCACGATTGAGGAAGTTCATCTGGTCCTCTGATGGTTGGGACCAGTCGCAGGTGTCGTAGAGTTCCTTCGCACTTTGGCACTGCTGCGGAGATGGTCTCAATCGGTTGTAAGTCCTCTCGAGATATTCCTCCGCAGCTTGAACAGTACCATCGTACGAAGGTGAACGGTCTTCGAGCACCTCTCGAACAGCTCTTCTTGGGTAGATGTTGAAGAGCCGCTGAATCTTCCTCGCCTCGTACGCCTTTTGCTTGATATGTCGCCGGGCCTTCTGCATCTGCCGGTTTTGGTTTCTTTTTCTTTTGTCAGGGTTTCCTCGGGGTTGTTCAGGGCTAGGGTCTTGTAAAATTTGAGCTTTAGGGAGCCAGTCAGCTGTGCAGCGTTCGAGGACGTCGTTTAGGTCATTAAGTGTCACACAGCCCAAGAAGGCAGGGACCCAGAGACTAACAAAATCGTCGTCTCTTTGGCTCTGCTCTTCTGAGCTGTGCTGACTACGTCCTCGAATACTTTGCTGACTGGGGACAAGAGATAACATCTCAAGGTTCGGTGAAGGGTCTAAAATCTGTTCTGTGTGTGAGGTGTGACAAAAACTTTATCATTTTGCTGGATTCCACACGGCCTGAGTGTTAACGTAATGTGCCGAAATAGCTCAGTTGGGAGAGCGTTAGACTGAAGATCTAAAGGTCCCTGGTTCGATCCCGGGTTTCGGCAACCAACGGCTGATAACATCCCATATGGTCTAGTGGCAAGGCTTTAAGGGTATTTTCCAAAAGGGAAGAAACTTGTATTAAAAGGGTTCATTTTAAAATGTATTGAAATAAGGGAAAAGTACAAAAATATATTTAAAACAAAATACAATTAAATAAAATTGACTAAAAAAAAAACTATTCTACTGGGAGTGGGGAATCTACGGGACTTGGGGGTTTTCCTCGTCTTCGGGGTTTGTTGCACCGTAGTGGAAGTGGGCACACACCATTTCCATTGATCCCTGGATTGCTGCTAATCGGGCCTTGAATCCAAATGCACCCCAGGACCGTCCATCGATACCAAGTATCGAGCGAATTTCTTCATTCCTGGGGTTCCATGATCCAAGGAACCCGATAACCAGGGGGAGAATCCTACCAAGGGAAGAATATTTAGCAATCTTTCGCTGGAAGGCATTCTCCGTGCTCCCTGGTTGGTCATAGCAGACCACGACGTCAACCATCACCCGGGAACCAGATAATGTTAATTCAACATCTGGTCTTAGGCGTTGCCCGGGGATGGCTTTGTTGACAGTGACATCGTGGCCTTGCTTGACAAGCAGCGTTTCCAGGAGATCTTGGACGGTGTTGTGCCTCTTGGTGGCTAACTGGAGACCTTCTTCACAGTGATTAAGAACGTGATACCCAGTCTCGTTTTCCTTCCCACATCGTCGACAACTCGTATCCTGCTCCTGAGAGCAAAACCACGAGTGCCCCCGAAGAGGAAGGATGTCGAGCCGGGCTCTGTGAAGGTATCTCCAGTCGCGAAAGGAGAGGGGCGTACGGCAGGATACCAGGCGAGCCATGTCTTTCGATGTTCCTTCCAGGGAGAGGCAATGGGCTACAACTCCCTGGTGGCTCTTGTCGGTGAGCAGGTTCCTGGTATAGCGCTGCCGTGCTACTTTCCGAAGTCCGCGGACTGCCTTAACTGGGCTTACGGAGACGTCATCGGCGACAATTCTTAAATTTTCGTCGCCGGATACATCAATCCGCACTCCCAGTCGTTTGGCAGCTTGGCGGGCAAGAGTCCAAAGGTTAGACCCTGCCTCCGCGTACCTCAGTCTGTAGAGCCCCCCATCCATGGATCCTGAAAGATATTCCCCAACTGGTAACACTCCTGGATGCTCAGTTCTGAACCCTCGCCGAATGGTGTCGTGGAGCTGCTCTCGGCAAACATTCCTCACTGTAGGATCTCTACAAGTGAGGAGCTAAGCAGCTCTGGCGATGGTCCAGATATCAGCATCATCAGTGAGGCGGCATGTTCCTAGGCCCCCAACCCGCCGATCTACATAGAAAAAGGGGACAGTTGCCAGGTTGGGTAAGTTGCAAATAAGGCCTAGGAACTTCCTGCACTCAGTGTCCAGTTGGGTAAGGGATTCTTTCAGGACCCGACCCGAAGCGAGGTGATGGGAAAGGGAGGGAAGAAGGTGACTACGGAAAATTTCAAGTTTTTGCCATGGTGCAAGGTTGGAGGCGGCAATCTTGTCAAGGTTAGGGATAAGGTCAGTTGGTGGTCGGAACCGCTATTTTCCGCCTATCGGTGTACCAAGATATGTTTCTTGGTCGTCTGGACCCAAGCACCGAATCAATTGATTATCAATTCGGCACTGGGTCTCAGACGGCTTGCCTTTGTCAAAGACCAGACAAGCACACTTCCCGGCATTAAATTGCAGTCCCAAGGTGTTAGCGGTGTGGGTTAAAACGTTTAAAATATTTTGGAGCTCGGAAGCAGAATTTGTAACCACGGCAATGTCGTCAGCATATGCCGTGGTTTTCACGAGCGAGCCAAATAATAAAAATCCGGGGTTAATATTGGACTTTCCGGCCCTGACGAGGGGCTCGGAAGCCAGGTTAAAAATAGGGGAACTAAGAGCGTCACCCTGGCGAACACCCGCTGTCGGTAAAATGCGAATGGATTCTTTCCCAACGGCAAAATCCATCCGATTTCCCGAATATATGTCCACCAGGATGCGCCGGAGGTCTTCTGGTATTGGAAGTGATGTGAACAGCTCATCCAGAACGGCGTGAGGCACAGAACCAAACGCATTGCACATGTCCAGCCATGCTATGGACATGTGCCTTCGCTTGGTCTTTGTTTCCTCGACAACCGTCTGTAAGAGCTGTGTATGTTCTTGAATACCATGGACCCCCGGGAGGAAACCCTTTTGCTCGGGAGATAACCAGCCAAGGTCTGAGGCGACCTCCGTTATTCTTTGGCTGATCACTCCCGAGAACAGTTTGTAAATGGTGGGAAGAAGGGATATTGGTCTATAGTTGGAATAGTCGCTAGTGTCCCCCTTCTTGAAAATGGGGACAGTTCGCGATGTCTTCCAACAGTTAGGAATCCCCAGCTTCCAGACCATTTTACAAACTGTTTCCAGCAGAATGCAGTTGGGGTCGATGGCTCTAAGATGACGGTATTCTAGGCCATCAACCCCTGGTGATGTATTGGTAGCCCGGCGAAGCTTAGCTTCAAGCTCTTGTTGGGTTGGCGCACGATTGAGGAAGTTCATCTGGTCCTCTGATGGTTGGGACCAGTCGCAGGTGTCGTAGAGTTCCTTCGCACTTTGGCACTGCTGCGGAGATGGTCTCAATCGGTTGTAAGTCCTCTCGAGATATTCCTCCGCAGCTTGAACAGTACCATCGTACGAAGGTGAACGGTCTTCGAGCACCTCTCGAACGGCTCTTCTTGGGTAGATGTTGAAGAGCCGCTGAATCTTCCTCGCCTCGTACGCCTTTTGCTTGATATGTCGCCGGGCCTTCTGCATCTGCCGGTTTTGGTTTCTTTTTCTTTTGTCAGGGATTCCTCGGGGTTGTTCAGGGCTAGGGTCTTGTAAAATTTGAGCTTTAGGGAGCCAGTCAGCTGTGCAGCGTTCGAGGACGTCGTTTAGGTCATTAAGTGTCACACAGCCCAAGAAGGCAGGGACCCAGAGACTAACAAAATCGTCGTCTCTTTTGCTCTGCTCTTCTGAGCTGTGCTGACTACGTCCTCGAATACTTTGCTGACTGGGGACAAGGGATAACAACTCAAGGTTCGGTGAAGGGTCTAAAATCTGTTCTGTGTGTGAGGTATGACAAAAACTTTATCATTTTGCTGGATTCCACACGGCCTGAGTGTTAACGTAATGTGCCGAAATAGCTCAGTTGGGAGAGCGTTAGACTGAAGATCTAAAGGTCCCTGCTTCCATCCCGGGTTTCGGCAACCAACGGCTGATAACATCCCATATGGTCTAGTGGCTAGGATACCTGGCTTTCACCCAGGAGGCTCGGGTTCGATTCCCGGTATGGGAACAGTTAGAATTGTTCATTGTTACAATGTCATATTTTTGTTGCTTGGTTGAATCAAAAATAGAAAAATTCTATGCTTTGGCAAGTTATCGATAATCAGTCATCGGTGTACAGTCTTAGACGGAGATTTGACGAAAAATTGCCGTCACTGTTTGAGTTTCAGTTTGAGAACACTTTTGCGGCTTTGTTGCAGCCAGAAGCCATAACTATTTAAATAGTTCACTAATGGGTGAACAACTTGAGTGGGTGAAACGGCTGGAGATGCAGGGTATCGATCCCCGTACTTCTCGCATGCTAAGCGAGCGCTCTACCATCTTTTTTTTATATTAAAATTATCTTTTATTGGCTCATGGTATCAGCTATTTAGGGCATTAAAACAAAATAAAGCAAAACAATTAGGCTGTCGGATGCAGACGTTGGCAAGGGAAAATAATCAAAATCTGGCAATGGTGGGGATCATAATATTAACAAACAAAACAAAAACAAACAAATGCAATTTACTGTGGTGGGATAATTCAAGAAAAATAAACAAAAGAAAAACAAAGCAGAAGACAATGGTGGTGTGAAATATAAACAACAACAACAAAAAAAAACATAAACAAAGGCCAATAAAACTGGGAATGGGAAATTCAAAACAAACAAAAATAAACAAAATGTACTAAAATGTATGATTAAAATGAAACAGGGAATTGGGATCTAGATTTACGAAGGACTTTCCAGAGGCTCTCTACTTCTTCTTGACATGGTGTGCGTAGGTTATTTCTTGCCTTCCAGTTGATGTAGAAATAAGCAGCCAGAAGAGTGAATGAAAGCTGGAGATTTCCTACTGGACCAAAATTGCCACGTAATAAATCTTCGTTTGACGAACTGCAGCCCATCTGACGCATAGTTCCTTCCAACCAGCTCCAAACGGTGAGTCGTTCAGGACACTGGTACATCAGATGCTCATCGGTTTCCGGGTCTTGATTGCAGATTAGACATGTTGCGTCCTTGGTGGGGTCCAACCGATGGCATCTGGTCCTGGTAGGGAGAAGTCGCTGGTTGAACAGGAACATGGTCTCTCTGATGTTAGTTGGAAGGGCTGCAGTCTCCTTCCAGATTCGTGGCCAATCCAGATTAGGCCTCAGGATCTCCAGCTTTCCCATTGTCGTTACCTCCAGGATCCAATGGTTATATGTTTTCCGATGTACCATTGGATTCCCCTGCACCAGAATGGAAGATGCGAAAAGTTGCTTGATTTGATGCAGGGGTTCCTGAAGGTAATATGGTCTCTTCATGACTGCTACAGGTGTGGTGTTGTCCTTGTAGAGTGGCAATAAGGTTCGGAGAGGAAAGGACATCCAATACCGAAGTAGAGAGCTTTCTGGGCTGTTGGGGCCTATCAGGACTTTGTACAAGGGGCACAAGAAAAGGGAACGGTAAAAGAGGTGTGTGTTGACCATTCCCAGACCCCCTTCTTTGACAGTACGGAAAATTACGGTTTTCTTCGGCCTTTCTACTTTTCCCATCCATAGAAATTTCATGACAGCCTTCGAAATCTGGTCAGCCATTTTTTGATTACAAGGTAATACCTGTGCAAAGTACACAGTTCCGGAGAGAGCCTTCGACTTGAGGAAAAGCACCCTCTGGTAAATATTAAACCGTCGACTGGCATTCTCTCGCAGAATACCATTTAAAGAGCTAAATGCATCATTCCAAATCCTACTAGCTGTCTCTTCTATGGAATGGGAAAATTTAATTCCTAACAGGGACAATGTTGGTGCTGACACAAGCCACTCAAGAGGCCAAATTGATCTAGAGCTCCAAGTCCCGAGTCCCAGGGCTTTTGTTTTCTCCTTATTCATCCTTGCCTTTGTCCACTGACAGAACATATCAAGGATTTGTCCTGCCCTGGTAAAATCTTCGTCACAAGAAACGAAAATGGTGACGTCATCAACAAAGGCTCTGACAGTGAGTTTTTCATTAAACAATGATATACCCTTGAGAACTCGAGATAAACGCACAAGCAAAGGCTCAATGTATAGAACGAAGAGATGGACAGATAGGGGGCATCCCTGGCGAATCGACTGAATATCACTTATCACCCCAGCCACCTCCGATCCGTTGAGGATTGCCATTCCTGTTACAGAATACATAATCTGTAACCAACGGATGAAAGTGGTGGGGTAACCCATGACATCCAGAATCCTCCAGAGGACTTCCCAGTTAACCAGGTCGTAGGCCTTTTTAAAGTCAACTCCAACAATGGCAGCGCCCATACCCCGAATCAAAGAGTTGGAAGAGTCATGGCATCCCCGGTCATCAACAAATTGAATGACATCTCTGTAAAGACTTAAATTATCAAAAATCAATCTACCAGGTACCCCACCTTTTTGATGAGGCCCTATGGTAGAAGATAGTGTTGGCCTCAATCGTCTCGCTAAGACAGATGCCATGACTTTGTAGTCACAATTCAAAAGAGAAATTGGCCGAAAATTAGAAATTCCACAAAGTCCCGAAGACTTAGGAATTAGCCTGATCGCCGCTTGGCCCTGCGAAGACGTCAGAGTTTCCCTTTCCAGGATATGATTAAACATATCCAAAAAGTGGGGTGCGATCACGTCCCAAAATTCTACGTAAAACTCGTAAGGAATGCCATCGGTGCCAGGGGACTTGTTTGACTTCATTGCTATTAGAGCAGCTCTAATCTCAAGAAGGGAAATTGGTGCTGTTAGGTTTGGGGTTGGCTTAAAGCAATCTCTTACTCCTTCAAGGAACTCAGACCCTGCCAGTATGTCAGGAGAAGGTTGAGTCTTAAAAATTTTTGTAAAATGAGCAACAATTTCTGCTGAAATTTCCTCTTTGGTCGATAAGCAAGTGCCATTGGGGGCAATGATCTTATCAATGCAACATTTTCGATAATTATTCCTGGCACGATTTATGTGAAAAATACTTGCTTCCTCTACATCTGGCCCTTCGAAGCAGCGGGAACGAATCCCATACCCTTTGAGTGTGCTCTCCTCCCAAGACTTTGAGAATTTTCTCAACTGTTGAAAGGCAACCCAATCAAAGGTATCTGCTTCGGCCATTTCCTGTATGCAAGATTGATAGAAAAACTTAGTTTCTCTTATCAGTCTTGCTCTTTGCCTGGAATAATCCATCGAAATACGCTTGATACCCGGTTTCAGGACACTCTCCCACCAATTTGCTACATTACTTTCCCTAAGAGGATGATTAGCAGATTCCTGAATGAAATTGGTTACGTATTTCTGAAAACCTTCTTCTGACAATATTGAAGTATTTAGTTTCCACAATCCGGCAGGTGGTCTGCTACGATTTGGGAGATCAAGATTGCAAGTAAGTGTGGATTGTACCGACTGATGGTCACTAATCGATAAAGGCTGCAAACAAATATTTAAAAATTTATCCGCAAACGATCGACTAGCATAAATCCTATCAAGCCTAGAAGAACCGTCGTGGTAATGGAAAGTGTGGCCCGGATCACTATGATTTAGCTTTTTCCAGATGTCTACCAGATCAAGACCAGTAACCATCTCCTTCAAAGCATAGCTAACAACACTACTTGGGACAGGGAGGGATTGGATATTTGCCCTATCTTGGATGTCGTCAACACAATTAAAATCGCCCATCAACACGAAGGGCAGTCGAGTGGTAACCGAGTAGGCAGGAACGGTTTGACGAAGAAAATTGTTTCTCTCATTCTTTACCTGCTTACCTGACGGGGCATAGATATTAATAAACGTAAAACATTTTACGTCAATGGAGATAAGCCTTCCGTCAGGTTCAAGAAGCAGTCGAGAATACTCCAGACCATGTCTAATTAGAATGGCTGTTCCTTTTTTGTTGGGACCGACATTTGCTAGCAAGTGGTAACAGCTTTCAATAATTGGGCAAGAGTGAAAGGCTACCTCTTGAAGTCCTACGATATCTAAATTACCGTCCCTGCAGAAATTTAAAAGAATTTGACGTCGCTCGACTGATCGAATACCTCCAATGTTGATAGAAGCGATTTTTAATTGTGAAGTCATGTGTTAGGTTTTTTGAGTACGGGAATGCCTGAAGTGGGTTTCGAATTTTGGGGCGTCAGGGTAGGTTTAAATCGTTTACTTCGTGGTACCGTGGGAATTTTCAGGGGGTCCTTAGTTTTGTCAGGATCAGTGGTATCAATTTCCCCCGTGTCGGGTTCCATTGATTCCATGATAATTGTCACTGTTTCCTGGTCTTCTGTCTCTGTGTGAGGTGCTGCTATTTTGGATTTCGTAATTGGTTTCAAAGGATTGTCTTTCGGAGGTACAGATGCGGGAGTGGTAGCGGTGTCACATTCCATGGTTTCAGTTTCCAAATTATTAGTACTTCCTGAGAGTGAATCTTGTGATTCACTCCCCAGAGGTACCTGGGAAACCATGGAATTTGCTACCACGGGAATTACTACGGGTGTCTGTTTAATAGTCTCTGTCTTTTTAGTCTTTTTGGCAACAGGTTTTTGGACAATGGTGGGTTCCTGGTTTCGTTTTAAAGTTGGGCAGTCGTAGCTAAAGTGTGTCTCTTCGTCGCAAAGTCTGCAAGTGGGCTTTTGTCCGTCATACTTTACCATGGCACGATAACTGCCAATGGTAATGTATGAGGGAATGTTTTTCGTCACCGTCATTCTTATAATCATCCAAGTTGCTAGGACAGGGTATAAAACTTCATCCTCTGCCACCCGATAGCGCTCCCACCGAGCTTCAATTACATTTCCAAATTCCTTAAGACGTGTCTGAACTACTCCCAAGTCTAAGTTCTGTGGAATCCCTGCAATTCGAACAAATTTCTCTTGGATATTGCTATCCTTTATCACTACACTAACTTCTTTCCCCTCCAATTCGGTCCTGACGATACCACTGTGTTGGGACAAAAAACTTGAGGTATATGCCTCTGACGTAAACGTAATTCTAGCGACCTGGTTTCTCGTATCTAGCACAGCAACTAGGCCTAAGAGATCCTGGACATCAACCTTCAAACTACGCACAAAACCATGAACCGTACGCATACTCAATTTCGGGAATTGAACCCCAAAATCAATATCTACACTATTGAGCCACTTGGCAGCCATTGTTCCCTAGACAATGTAAACAAACTGCCAAAAAAAAGGGGAGGGGAAGGACCCCACACACGTAAACAAACACGACAAATAAAACAATTGGCAACAAAACACTACAAAAACAGCTAAACTATACAAAATAAACACTCAAAAACACGAATATAACAACAAAAAGTAATAAAAACTAACAAAAACTCACAAAATGATGGAAAAACGGGAGAACACAAAAAGACGTCTGTTGTGGTTGTGGTGTGGCCTGGAAAGACTTGGTTGATGTTTGCAAGTTTCTAAACTAAGCCGAAGTGATGGTTATTGGAATCAGGTGTGACAAAAACTTTATCATTTTGCTGGATTCCACACGGCCTGAGTGTTAACGTAATGTGCCGAAATAGCTCAGTTGGGAGAGCGTTAGACTGAAGATCTAAAGGTCCCTGGTTCGATCCTGGGTTTCGGCAACCAACGGCTGATAACATACCATATGGTCTAGTGGCTAGTTTATGGAGGGGTTTCCGGAAGGGGAATAAACATGTATGAGGTAGGTGCATTTTAAAATATTACAAAAATTACATAAATAAAATATGAGGGAAAGAATCTACTAATCTACTGGGTAGGGAGTTTCTACGGGAAAAGGGGGGATATCCTCAGCTTCGGGGTTTGGTGCACCATGATGGAAATGGGCACACACCATATCCATTGATCCCTGGATCGCTGCCAATCGGGCCTTGAATCGGAAGGCACCCCAGGATCTTCCGTTGATTCCGAGAATCGAACGGATTTCGTCGTTCCTGGGGTACCATGATCCAAGAGACCCGACAACCAGGGGGAGAATCCTCCCATGCGAAGAATATTTATCATATTTCCGCTGGTAGGCATTCTCCATACTCCCTGGTTGGTCATAGCAGACCACGACGTCAACCATCACCCGGGAACCGGATAGTTGAAATTCAACATCCGGTCTTAACCTTTGCCCGGGGATGGCATTGTTGATCGTGACGTCGTGTCCCTGCTTGACTAGCAGCGACTCCAAGAGATCTTGGATGGTGTTGTGCCTCTTGGTGGCGAGCTGGAGACCTTCTTCACAGTGGTTAAGCACATGAAACCCGGTCTCGTTTTCCTTTCCGCATCGGCGGCAACTCGTATCTTGCTCCTGTGAGCAAAACCACGAGTGCCCCCGAAGAGGAAGGATGTCGAGCCGGGCCCTGTGAAGATATCTCCAGTCTCGGAAGGAGAGGGGCGTACGGCAGGATACCAGGCGAGCCATGTCTTTCGACTTGTCTTCCAGGGAGAGGCCAGTGGCAACTACTCCCTGGTGGCTCTTGTCGGAAATTAGGTCCCTGGTATAGCGCTGCCGAGCTACTTTCCGAAGTCCGCGGACTGCCTTGACTGGGCTTACGGAGACGTCATCGGCGACAATTCTTATATTTTCATCGCCGGATACATCAATCCGCACTCCCAGTCGTTTGGCAGCTTGGCGGGCAAGAGTCCAAAGATTGGACCCTGCCTCCGCGTACCTCAGTCTGTAGAGCCCCCCATTCACGGATCCCGAAAGATATTCCCCAACTGGCAACACTCCTGGATGCTCGTTTCTGAACCCTCGCCGGATGGTTTCATGGAGCTGCTCTCGACATATGTTCCTCACTGTAGGGTCTCTACAAGTGAGGAGCTGAGCAGCCCTGGCGATGGTCCAGATATCGGCATCATCAGTGAGGCGGCATGTTCCTAGGCCTCCAACCCGCCGGTCCGCGTAGAAAAACGGGACCGTTGCGTGATTGGGAAGGTTGCAAATAAGGCCTAAGAACTTCCTACACTCAGTGTCCAGTTGGGTGAGGCAGTCTTTCAGGACCCGACCCGAAGCGAGGTGATGGGAAAGGGAAGGTAGAAGGTGGCTACGGAAAATCTCAAGTTTTTGCCATGGTGCGAGGTGGGAGGCGGCAATCTTGTCAAGGTTAGGGATAAGGTCAGTGGGAGGACGAAACCGCAATTTCCCGCCGATCGGTGTACCAAGATATGTCTCTTGGTCGTCTGGTCCCAAGCACCGAATGGGTTGAGTACCGATTCGGCACAGAGCCTCAGACGGCTTGCCTTTGTCAATGACCAAGCAAGCACACTTCCCGGCGTTGAATTGCAGCCCTAAGGTGTCAGCGGTGAGGGATAACATGTCTAAAATATTTTGGAGCTCGTCAGGAGAATTTGTAACCACGGCAATGTCGTCAGCATATGCCGTGGTCTTGACGAGTGAGCCAAATAATAAAAATCCGGGGTTGATATTGGACTTTCCGGCCCTGACGAGGGGCTCGGAAGCCAGATTAAAAATAGGGGCGCTAAGAGCGTCACCCTGCTGTTGGGGAAATACGAACAGATTCTTTCTGAACGGCAAAATCCATCCGATTCCCCGAGTAAATGTCCGCCAGGATGCGCCGGAGGTCGTCTGGTATCGGAAGAGAAGCAAACAGCTCTCCAAGAACGGCGTGAGGAACAGAACCAAACGCATTGCACATGTCTAGCCATGCTATAGACACATGCCTACGTTTGGTCCTTGTCTCCTCGACAACGGTCTGCAAGAGCTGTGTGTGCTCCTGGATACCATGGACCCCCGGGAGGAAACCCTTTTGCTAGGGAGATAACCAGCCAAGATCTGAGGCGACCTCTGTGAGTCTCTGGCTGATTACTCCCGAGAACAGTTTGTAGATGGTCGGAAGAAGGGAAATTGGCCTAAAGTTGGAATAATCGCTAGTGTCCCCTTTCTTAAAGATGGGGACTGTTCGCGATATTTTCCAACAGTTAGGAATTCCAATCTTCCAAACTATTCTACAAACTGTTTCCAGCAAGATGCAGACGGGGTCGAGGGCTCTTAGATGTCGATATTCTAGGCCATCGACCCCTGGTGATGTATTTGTAGCCCGGCGAAGTTTAGCCTCAAGCTCTTTTTGGCTAGGCGCACGATTGAGGAAGTCCATCTGGTCCCTTGATGGATGGGACCAGTCGCAGGTGTCGTAGAGTACCCTCGCACTCTGGCACTGCTGCGAAGGTAGACTCGAGCGGTGGTAAGTCCTCTCGAGGTATTCCTCCGCAGCTTCAACAGTGCCATCGTACGAGGGTGAACGATCTCCGAGCACCTCTCGAACGGCTCTTCTTGGGTAGATATTGAAAAGCCGTTGAATCTTCCTCGCTTCGTAGGCCTTGAGCTTGATCTGTCGCCGGGCTCTCTGCATCTGCCGGGTTTGGTTTCTTTTTCTACCATTAGGGTTTCCTCGGGGTTTTTCAGGGCTAGGGTCTTCTAAAATCTGTGCTTTGGGGAGCCAGTCAGCAGTGCAACGTTCGAGGACGCCTTCAAGATCAAGAAGAGTCTCGCAGCTCAGAAAAGCAGGTACCCAGAGACAAGCGAAATCGCCGCCTCTTTGGCTTTGCTCTTCTGAGCTGTCTTGGCTGCATCCTCGATTATTTTGCTGACTGGGGAAAAAGGGTTGGGTCTCTTGAGGGGGATCGGGTTGGGGCCCTTCCGGAACTACAGGTGGTGGATAAGAAATTTCTTGTAGAGGGAGTTCGTAGAGCCAACTAAAATTTTGTGTATTAAAAGATGCGGTGAACTCCCTATCAAGAATTAAAATGGGGCTTTGGGTAAAATTTGCTGGAGATTGGGCATTACCAGGCCCCTCCTCTTCGATCGCCGGCATTCCCATCACGGATAACTCTTGACGCTCATCTTCTGTGACAGCGATCTCCTCTTGGAAGGTCGCTACCACAGAAGAATCCCGAACAGAGGTATCCGCGTTGAAAAACCGTGGCGACCGGATGGAGGGTGATTGCTGTGGTGCTGAGTGCAATCTCTGGTAATGCCCTTTTAGTGTAGGGCCATCTCCAGCAAATCCACACACTCCGCATTCCCAATATTTAACTAGTCGGAGTGTGTGGGCTGTCTCTAGGTGTCTGTGGATACTACCCATGGCTCTGGTGTTAGTTGCCAAGGTAGTCCACTCACACCTAGGACACTTCGTGGGTTTCCCAGGGTATTTTAAAATGATTTTGTCCCCTTCAATTCTGGAAGGGGAAAACGTGGGGAGAGAAGAGTGAGCGGGATTAGGAGACCCCTGTGAACCATCCATTGCAGATGCAATGGTTAGTTCGAGGGATTGGCGGAGAATACTGGAGGAAAGGGACTCAGTACAAGGTCTTGCATGTCTGCCGGCTGAAATAAACGAATTAAATTCCTTTTTACAGCCAAGGCAGACATACTGGGTGGTGTACTGAACCCCTCTCCTAGAATGTCTTTCTTTTATGTGTGTCTCCGCCAATTGTCTCTTGCGATCCCCAGACCAGGGACCGCTACCTCGCTCACCTTGACAGGATTTCTCCCCACATTTTAAAATGTTTGGCAGAGGAACTGGGATTTTAATGATTGTCCCATGGAGTCTTACTCTAGTAGAATTTCTACTAGATGCTCCTTCCTCTGCCATTGCTACCCTGGGCCCACTTCAAGAGTGTAAAACAGAAATTCTTAGGAAGTAAAAACAAAAAATGAAATAAAATTCGGAAAAATATAGGGAGAAAAATTTAAAGACCAATTAAAAATATGAAGAAAAATATTTTTTTTTATAGGATTTTAGAGGATTAAAAAATAAATAAATAAATAATAAGGGAAATTGGAAAAAATTAAAAGAACGGAAAATGAGATGAAAAATGAATATAAATAAACAAGTAGAATGGAATATTAAAATTACAGAAAAAATAGTATTGAATAAAAGCAAAATATTTGTTTTTGTAAAAACAGAAGAGTTTCTCGGATGAAGTTAGATAAAAGAGAAGAACAATATAACGAGCTAAAACATAACATCAATAAAAACCCAGAGCCCTTTGAAAACACGTCTGCTCTCGACAAAGTCTAGCAGAAGACCCTAGTCTAGTGGCTAGGATACCTGGCTTTCACCCAGGAGGCTCGGGTTCGATTCCCGGTATGGGAACAGTTAGAATTGTTCATTGTTACAATGTCATATTTTTGTTGCTTGGTTGAATCAAAAATAGAAAAATTCTCTGCTTTGGCAAGTTATCGATAATCAGTCATCGGTGTACAGTCTTAGACGGAGATTTGACGAAAAATTGCCGTCACTGTTTGAGTTTCAGTTTGAGAACACTTTTGCGGCTTTGTTGCAGCCAGAAGCCATAACTATTTAAATAGTTCACTAATGGGTGAACAACTTGAGTGGGTGAAACGGCTGGAGATGCAGGGTATCGATCCCCGTACTTCTCGCATGCTAAGCGAGCGCTCTACCATCTGAGCTACATCCCCGAGTACAACGCTCACTGTGGGCTCATCCGGGAATTGAACCCGGGACCTCTCGCACCCTAAGCGAGAATCATACTACTAGACCAATGAGCCGCACACAACTTTAACAAATTGGAAGAAGAAAACCCCAGTCCTGATGAGGCTTGATGAATGTTTCAAACTTTGTAAACTATGCTGAGGTAGTAAGTGAAGGGTCGGTCACTGCCATCGAGTGTACACAAAACCTACCCATGCTGGAGGAAATAGATTAAAGAAAGGGGTGTGACAACAAAGACCATTATTTGACAGCGGTAAACGAGCGAAAAGAACAAAGTTATGACACAAAAACAACAAGCCCGAGGCATGGTGATTTGCAAAAATGGTTGGGAGCTCCGGAAAAACACATGTCAGCAAGAATCGCACTACTAGACCAATAAGGTTACAAAAATTTAACATCAACTAACCTAGAGTGACAACCGCCAGTCCTGGAAAGACTTGGTTGATGTTTGCAAGTTTCTAAACTAAGCCGAAGTGATGGTTATTGGAATCAGGTGTGACAAAAACTTTATCATTTTGCTGGATTCCACACGGCCTGAGTGTTAACGTAATGTGCCGAAATAGCTCAGTTGGGAGAGCGTTAGACTGAAGATCTAAAGGTCCCTGGTTCCATCCCGGGTTTCGGCAACCAACGGCTGATAACATCCCCTATGGTCTAGTTGCTAGGCTTGAAGAGTATTTTCCAAAAGGGAAGAAAATTGTATTAAAAGGGTTCATTTTAAAATGTATTAAAATAAGGGAAAAGTACAAAAATATATTTAAAACAAAATACAATTAAATAAAATTGACTAAAAAAAACTATTCTACTGGGAGTGGGGAATCTACGGGACTTGGGGGTTTTCCTCGTCTTCGGGGTTTGTTGCACCGTAGTGGAAGTGGGCACACACCATTTCCATTGATCCCTGGATTGCTGCTAATCGGGCCTTGAATCGAAATGCACCCCAGGACCGTCCATCGATACCAAGTATCGAGCGAATTTCTTCATTCCTGGGGTTCCATGATCCAAGGGACCCGATAACCAGGGGGAGAATCCTACCAAGGGAAGAATATTTAGCAATCTTTCGCTGGTAGGCATTCTCCATGCTCCCTGGTTGGTCATAGCAGACCACGACGTCAACCATCACCCGGGAACCAGATAATGTTAATTCAACATCTGGTCTTAGGCGTTGCCCGGGGATGGCTTTGTTGACAGTGACATCGTGGCCTTGCTTGACAAGCAGCGTTTCCAGGAGATCTTGGACGGTGTTGTGCCTCTTGGTGGCTAACTGGAGACCTTCTTCACAGTGATTAAGAACGTGATACCCAGTCTCGTTTTCCTTCCCACATCGTCGACAACTCGTATCCTGCTCCTGAGAGCAAAACCACGAGTGCCCCCGAAGAGGAAGGATGTCGAGCCGGACTCTGTGAAGGTATCTCCAGTCGCGAAAGGAGAGGGGCGTACGGCAGGATACCAGGCGAGCCATGTCTTTCGATGTTCCTTCCAGGGAGAGGCAATGGGCTACAACTCCCTGGTGGCTCTTGTCGGTGAGCAGGTTCCTGGTATAGCGCTGCCGTGCTACTTTCCGAAGTCCGCGGACTGCCTTAACTGGGCTTACGGAGACGTCATCGGCGACAATTCTTAAATTTTCCTGTCCGGATACATCAATCCGCACTCCCAGTCGTTTGGCAGCTTGGCGGGCAAGAGTCCAAAGGTTAGACCCTGCCTCCGCGTACCTCAGTCTGTAGAGCCCCCCATCCATGGATCCTGAAAGATATTCCCCAACTGGTAACCCTCCTGGATGCTCAGTTCTGAACCCTCGCCGAATGGTGTCGTGGAGCTGCTCTCGGCAAACATTCCTCACTGTAGGATCTCTTCAAGTGAGGAGCTGAGCAGCTCTGGCGATGGTCCAGATATCAGCATCATCAGTGAGGCGGCATGTTCCTAGGCCCCCAACCCGCCGATCTGCATAGAAAAAGGGGACAGTTGCGTGGTTGGGTAAGTTGCAAATAAGGCCTAGGAACTTCCTGCACTCAGTGTCCAGTTGGGTAAGGGAATCTTTCAGGACCCGACCCGAAGCGAGGTGATGGGAAAGGGAGGGAAGAAGGTGACTACGGAAAATTTCAAGTTTTTGCCATGGTGCAAGGTTGGAGGCGGCAATCTTGTCAAGGTTAGGGATAAGGTCAGTTGGTGGTCGGAACCGCTATTTTCCGCCTATCGGTGTACCAAGATATGTTTCTTGGTCGTCTGGACCCAAGCACCGAATCAATTGATTATCAATTCGGCACTGGGTCTCAGACGGCTTGCCTTTGTCAAAGACCAGACAAGCACACTTCCCGGCATTAAATTGCAGTCCCAAGGTGTTAGCGGTGTGGGTTAAAACGTTTAAAATATTTTGGAGCTCGGAAGGAGAATTTGTAACCACGGCAATGTCGTCAGCATATGCCGTGGTTTTCACGAGCGAGCCAAATAATAAAAATCCTGGGTTAATATTGGACTTTCCGGCCCTGACGAGGGGCTCGGAAGCCAGGTTAAAAATAGGGGAACTAAGAGCGTCACCCTGGCGAACACCCGCTGTCGGGAAAATGCGAATGGATTCTTTCCCAACGGCAAAATCCATCCGATTTCCCGATTATATGTCCACCAGGATGCGCCGGAGGTCTTCTGGTATTGGAAGTGATGTGAACAGCTCATCCAGAACGGCGTGAGGCACACAACCAAACGCATTGCACATGTCCAGCCATGCTATGGACATGTGCCTTCGCTTGGTCTTTGTTTCCTCGACAACCATCTGTAAGAGCTGTGTATGTTCTTGAATACCATGGACCCCCGGGAGGAAACCCTTTTGCTCGGGAGATAACCAGCCAAGGTCTGAGGCGACCTCCGTTATTCTTTGGCTGATCACTCCCGAGAACAGTTTGTAAATGTTGGGAAGAAGGGATATTGGTCTATAGTTGGAATAGTCGCTAGTGTCCCCCTTCTTGAAAATGGGGACAGTTCGTGATGTCTTCCAACAGTTAGGAATCCCCAGCTTCCAGACCATTTTACAAACTGTTTCCAGCAGAATGCAGTTGGGGTCGATGGCTCTAAGATGACGGTATTCTAGGCCATCAACCCCTGGTGATGTATTGGTAGCCCGGCGAAGCTTAGCTTCAAGCTCTTGTTGGGTTTCTTGTTGGGTTGGCGCACGATTGAGGAAGTTCATCTGGTCCTCTGATGGTTGGGACCAGTCGCAGGTGTCGTAGAGTTCCTTCGCACTTTGGCACTGCTGCGGAGATGGTCTCAATCGGTTGTAAGTCCTCTCGAGATATTCCTCCGCAGCTTGAACAGTACCATCGTACGAAGGTGAACGGTCTTCGAGCACCTCTCGAACGGCTCTTCTTGGGTAGATGTTGAAGAGCCGCTGAATCTTCCTCGCCTCGTACGCCTTTTGCTTGATATGTCGCCGGGCCTTCTGCATCTGCCGGTTTTGGTTTCTTTTTCTTTTGTCAGGGTTTCCTCGGGGTTGTTCAGGGCTAGGGTCTTGTAAAATTTGAGCTTTAGGGAGCCAGTCAGCTGTGCAGCGTTCGAGGACGTCGTTTAGGTCATTAAGTGTCACACAGCCCAAGAAGGCAGGGACCCAGAGACTAACAAAATCGTCGTCTCTTTGGCTCTGCTCTTCTGAGCTGTGCTGACTACGTCCTCGAATACTTTGCTGACTGGGGACAAGGGATAACATCTCAAGGTTCGGTGAAGGGTCTAAAATCTGTTCTGTTAAAATTTGGGGGTTAATATTTTCTTGTGGAAGGAGTTCATAAAGCCAACTAAAATTTTGTGTGTTAAAAGAAGTGGTGAACTCCCTCCTAAGATCTAAAATTGGGCTGTCGTTAAAATATGCTGGAGATAGGACATTACCAGGAGATTCAACGATCGCTGGGATTTCCACCACGGATTGCTCATCACGCTCGTCTTCTGTTGCAGTAACCTCCTCTAGAGAGATCACTGCAGCAGAAGAGTCACGGTTGGAGCAATCCATATTGGGCATCCCAGCAAATCGGATGGAGGGTGATGGATTGGGACTGGAATGTAATCTTTGGTAATGTCCTTTTAGGGTAGGGCCATCTCCAGCAAATCCACACACTCCGCATTCCCAATATTTAACTAGTCGGAGTGTGTGGGCTGTCTCTAGGTGTCTGTGGATACTACCCATGGCTCTGGTGTTAGTTGCCAAGGTAGTCCACTCACACCTAGGACACTTCGTGGGTTTCCCAGGGTATTTTAAAATGATTTTGTCCCCTTCAATTCTGGAAGGGGAAAACGTGGGGAGAGAAGAGTGAGCGAGATTAGGAGACCCCTGCGAACCATCCATTGCAGATGCAATGGTTAGTTCGAGGGAATGGCGGAGAATGCTGGAGGAAAGGGACTCAGTACAAGGTCTTGCATGTCTGCCGGCTGAAATAAAGGAATTAAATTCCTTTTTACAGCCAAGGCAGACATACTGGGTGGTGTACTGAACCCCTCTCCTAGAATGTCTTTCTTTTATGTGTGTCTCCGCCAATTGTCTCTTGCGATCCCCGGACCAGGGACCGCTACCTCGCTCACCTTGACAGGATTTCTCCCCACATTTTAAAATGTTTGGCAGAGGAACTGGGATTTTAATGATTGTCCCATGGAGTCTTACTCTAGTAGAATTTCTACTAGATGCTCCTTCCTCTGCCATTGCTACCCTGGGCCCACTTGCATATGAAAGAATAAAATAGTAATTATTATTAACTAAAAACAAAAAAGTAAAGCAAAAATCGGTAAAATATTGTTAGAAAAATAAAAAATAAACCATTAAAAATCTGAAGAGAAAATTCTAAATAAATATAGAAAGAAAAGATTTTTAGAAATTTAAGAAAGAAAGAAAAAAATAGCAAAATTGATGTTTTAAGTACTAAAAATTAAAAATAAAATAATTTAGAGAAGAATAAAAAAAAAATTTAAAACCGAAGAAATTGTGGAATAATAAAAAAAAAAATTTAGTGAAGAATAAAATAAAAAAATTTAAAACCGAAGAAAGTGTGGAATGAAATGAAAAAAGAAATTTAAGGATAAAAAGAATAAATAAATAAATTCTATATAGTAATAAAATTAAAGAAATATATGAATTAAAATTCAATATTTGTTTTGGTTAAAGCATAAGATTTTTTTTTAAAGGGTTTTTTGGATGTCAATGGATAAAATGTAAAAATATTACAAGGAGCTGAGACCCTTCATCAATAAAAACCGGAGCTCTTAAAAAACACGTCTGCTCTCCACGAAGTCTAGCAGAAGCTAACCTAGACTAACCTAGAGTGACAACCGCCAGTCCTGGAAAGACTTGGTTGATGTTTGCAAGTTTCTAAACTAAGCCGAAGTGATGGTTATTGGAATCAGGTGTGACAAAAACTTTATCATTTTGCTGGATTCCACACGGACTGAGTGTTAACGTAATGTGCGAAATAGCTCAGTTGGGAGAGCGTTAGACTGAAGATCTAAAGGTCCCTGGTTCGATCCCGGGTTTCGGCAACCAACGGCTGATAACATCCCATATGGTCTAGTGGCTAGGATACCTGGCTTTCACCCAGCATGCTCGGGTTCGATTCCCGGTATGGGAACAGTTAGAATTGTTTATTGTTACAATGTCATATTTTTGTTGCTTGGTTGAATCAAAAATAGAAAAATTCTCTGCTTTGGCAAGTTATCGATAATCAGTCATCGGTGTACAGTCTTAGACGGAGATTTGACGAAAATTTGCCGTCACTCTTCGAGTTTCAGTTTGAGAACACTTTTGCGGCTTTGTTGCAGCCAGAAGCCATATCTATTTAAATAGTTCACTAATGGGTGAACAACTTGAGTGGGTGAAACGGCTGGAAATGCAGGGTATAGATACCCGTACTTCTCGCATGCTAAGCGAGCGCTGTACCATCTCAGCTACATCCCCGAGTACAACGCTCACTGTGGGCTCATCCGGGAATTGAACCCGGGACCTCTCGCACCCTAAGCGAGAATCATACTACTAGACCAATGAGCCGCACACAAACATACCACTTTAACAAATTGGAAGAAGAAAACCCCCAGTCCTGATGAAGCTTGATGAATGTTTCAAACTTTGTAAACTATGCTGAGGTAGTAAGTGAAGGGTCGGTCACTGCCATCGAGTGTACACAAAACCTACCCATGCTGGAGGAAATAGATTAAAGAAAGGGGTGTGTCAACAAAGACAATTATTTGACAGCGGTAAACGAGCGAAAAGAACAAAGTTATGACACAAAAACAACAAGCCCGAGGCATGGTGATTTGCAAAAATGGTTGGGAGCTCCGGAAAAACACATGTCAGCAAGAATCGCACTACTAGACCAATAAGGTTACAAAAATTTAACATCAACTAACCTAGAGTGACAACCGCCAGTCCTGGAAAGACTTGGTTGATGTTTGCAAGTTTCTAAACTAAGCCGAAGTGATGGTTATTGGAATCAGGTGTGACAAAAACTTTATCATTTTGCTGGATTCCACACGGCCTGAGTGTCAACGTAATGTGCCGAAATAGCTCAGTTGGGAGAGCGTTAGACTGAAGATCTAAAGGTCCCTGGTTCGATCCCGTGTTTCGGCAACCAACGGCTGATAACATCCCATATGGTCTAGTGGCAAGGATTTAAGGGTATTTTCCAAAAGGGGAAGAAACTTGTATTAAAAGGGTTCATTTTAAAATGTATTAAAATAAGGAAAAGTACAAAAATATATTTAAAACAAAATACAATTAAATAAAATTGACTAAAAAAAAAAACTATTCTACTGGGAGTGGGGAATCTACGGGACTTGGGGGTTTTCCTCGTCTTCGGGGTTTGTTGCATCGTAGTGGAAGTGGGCACACACCATTTCCATTGATCCCTGGATTGCTGCTAATCGGGCCTTGAATCGAAATGCACCCCAGGACCGTCCATCGATACCAAGTATCGAGCGAATTTCTTCATTCCTGGGGTTCCATGATCCAAGGGACCCGATAACCAGGGGGAGAATCCTACCAAGGGAAGAATATTTAGCAATCTTTCCGCTGGTAGGCATTCTCCATGCTCCCTGGTTGGTCATAGCAGACCACGACGTCAACCATCACCCGGGAACCAGATAATGTTAATTCAACATCTGGTCTTAGGCGTTGCCCGGGGATGGCTTTGTTGACAGTGACATCGTGGCCTTGCTTGACAAGCAGCGTTTCCAGGAGATCTTGGACGGTGTTGTGCCTCTTGGTGGCTAACTGGAGACCTTCTTCACAGTGATTAAGAACGTGATACCCAGTCTCGTTTTCCTTCCCACATCGTCGACAACTCGTATCCTGCTCCTGAGAGCAAAACCACGAGTGCCCCCGAAGAGGAAGGATGTCGAGCCGGGCTCTGTGAAGGTATCTCCAGTCGCGAAAGGAGAGGGGCGTACGGCAGGATACCAGGCGAGCCATGTCTTTCGACTGTTCCTTCCAGGGAGAGGCAATGGGCTACAACTCCCTGGTGGCTCTTGTCGGTGAGCAGGTTCCTGGTATAGCGCTGCCGTGCTACTTTCCGAAGTCCGCGGACTGCCTTAACTGGGCTAACGGAGACGTCATCGGCGACAATTCTTAAATTTTCGTCGCCGGATACATCAATCCGCACTCCCAGTCGTTTGGCAGCTTGGCGGGCAAGAGTCCAAAGGTTAGACCCTGCCTCCGCGTACCTCAGTCTGTAGAGCCCCCATCCATGGATCCTGAAAGATATTCCCCAACTGGTAACACTCCTGGATGCTCAGTTCTGAACCCTCGCCGAATGGTGTCGTGGAGCTGCTCTCGGCAAACATTCTTCACTGTAGGATCTCTACAAGTGAGGAGCTGAGCAGCTCTGGCGATGGTCCAGATATCAGCATCATCAGTGAGGCGGCATGTTCCTAGGCCCCCAACCCGCCGATCTGCATAGAAAAAGGGGACAGTTGCGTGGTTGGGTAAGTTGCAAATAAGGCCTAGGAACTTCCTGCACTCAGTGTCCAGTTGGGTAAGGGAATCTTTCAGGACCCGACCCGAAGCGAGGTGATGGGAAAGGGAGGGAAGAAGGTGACTACGGAAAATTTCAAGTTTTTGCCATGGTGCAAGGTTGGAGGCGGCAATCTTGTCAAGGTTAGGGATAAGGTCAGTTGGTGCCGGAACCGCAATTTTCCGCCTATCGGTGTACCAAGATATGTTTCTTGGTCGTCTGGACCCAAGCACCGAATCAATTGATTATCAATTCGGCACTGGGTCTCAGACGGCTTACCTTTGTCAAAGACCAGACAAGCACACTTCCCGGCATTAAATTGCAGTCCCAAGGTGTTAGCGGTGTGGGTTAAAACGTTTAAAATATTTTGGAGCTCGGAAGGAGAATTTGTAACCACGGCAATGTCGTCAGCATATGCCGTGGTTTTCTACGAGCGAGCCAAATAATAAAAATCCGGGGTTAATATTGGACTTTCCGGCCCTGACGAGGGGCTCGGAAGCCAGGTTAAAAATAGGGGAACTAAGAGCGTCACCCTGGCGAACACCCGCTGTCGGTAAAATGCGAATGGATTCTTTCCCAACGGCAAAATCCATCCGATTTCCCGAATATATGTCCACCAGGATGCGCCGGAGGTCTTCTGGTATTGGAAGTGATGTGAACAGCTCATCCAGAACGGCGTGAGGCACAGAACCAAACGCATTGCACATGTCCAGCCATGCTATGGACATGTGCCTTCGCTTGGTCTTTGTTTCCTCGACAACCGTCTGTAAGAGCTGTGTATGTTCTTGAATACCATGGACCCCCGGGGAGGAAACCCTTTTGCTCGGGAGATAACCAGCCAAGGTCTGAGGCGACCTCCGTTATTCTTTGGCTGATCACTCCCGAGAACAGTTTGTAAATGGTGGGAAGAAGGGATATTGGTCTATAGTTGGAATAGTCGCTAGTGTCCCCCTTCTTGAAAATGGGGACAGTTCGCGATGTCTTCCAACAGTTAGGAATCCCCAGCTTCCAGACCATTTTACAAACTGTTTCCAGCAGAATGCAGTTGGGGTCGATGGCTCTAAGATGACGGTATTCTAGGCCATCAACCCCTGGTGATGTATTGGTAGCCCGGCGAAGCTTAGCTTCAAGCTCTTGTTGGGTTGGCGCACGATTGAGGAAGTTCATCTGGTCCTCTGATGGTTGGGACCAGTCGCAGGTGTCGTAGAGTTCCTTCGCACTTTGGCACTGCTGCGGAGATGGTCTCAATCGGTTGTAAGTCCTCTCGAGATATTCCTCCGCAGCTTGAACAGTACCATCGTACGAAGGTGAACGGTCTTCGAGCACCTCTCGAACGGCTCTTCTTGGGTAGATGTTGAAGAGCCGCTGAATCTTCCTCGCCTCGTACGCCTTTTGCTTGATATGTCGCCGGGCCTTTTGTATCTGCCGGTTTTGGTTTCTTTTTCTTTTGTCAGGGTTTCCTCGGGGTTGTTCAGGGCTAGGGTCTTGTAAAATTTGAGCTTTAGGGAGCCAGTCAGCTGTGCAGCGTTCGAGGACGTCGTTTAGGTCATTAAGTGTCACACAGCCCAAGAAGGCAGGGACCCAGAGACTAACAAAATCGTCGTCTCTTTGGCTCTGCTCTTCTGAGCTGTGCTGACTACGTCCTCGAATACTTTGCTGACTGGGGACAAGGGATAACATCTCAAGGTTCGGTGAAGGGTCTAAAATCTGTTCTGTGTGTGAGGTGTGACAAAAACTTTATCATTTTGCTGGATTCCAAAAGGCCTGAGTGTTAACGTAATGTGCCAAAATAGCTCAGTTGGGAGAGCGTTAGACTGAAGATCTAAAGGTCCCTGGTTCGATCCCGGGTTTCGGCAACCAACGGCTGATAACATCCCATATGGTCTAGTGGCTAGTTTATGGAGGGTTTTCCGGAAGGGGAATAAACATGTATGAGGTGGGTGCATTTTAAAATATTACTAAAATTACATAAATAAAATATGTGGGAAAGAATCTACTAATCTACTGGGTAGGGAGTTTCTACGGGAAAAGGGGGGATATCCTCAGCTTCGGGGTTTGGTGCACCATGATGGAAATGGGCACACACCATTTCCATTGATCCCTGGATCGCTGCCAATCGGACCTTGAATCGGAAGGCACCCCAGGATCTTCCGTTTATTCCGAGAATCGAACGGATTTCGTCGTTCCTGGGGTACCATGATCCAAGAGACCCGACAACCTGGGGGAGAATCCTTCCATGCGAAGAATATTTATCATATTTCCGCTGGTAGGCATTCTCCATACTCCCTGGTTGGTCATAGCAGACCACGACGTCGACCATCACCCGGGAACCGGATAGTTGAAATTCAACATACGGTCTTAACCTTTGCCCGGGGATTGCAGTGTTGATCGTGACGTCGTGTCCCTGCTTGACTAGCAGCGACTCCAAGAGATCTTGGATGGTGTTGTGCCTCTTGGTGGCGAGCTGGAGACCTTCTTCACAGTGGTTAAGCACATGAAACCCGGTCTCGTTTTCCTTTCCGCATCGGCGGCAACTCGTATCTTGCTCCTGTGAGCAAAACCACGAGTGCCCCCGAAGAGGAAGGATGTCGAGCCGGGCCCTGTGAAGATATCTCCAGTCTCGGAAGGAGAGGGGCGTACGGCAGGATACCAGGCGAGCCATGTCTTTCGACTTGTCTTCCAGGGAGAGGCCAGTGGCAACTACTCCCTGGTGGCTCTTGTCGGAAATTACGTCCCTGGTATAGCGCTGCCGAGCTACTTTCCGAAGTCCGCGGACTGCCTTGACTGGGCTTACGGAGACGTCATCGGCGACAATTCTTATATTTTCATCGCCGGATACATCAATCCGCACTCCCAGTCGTTTGGCAGCTTGGCGGGCAAGAGTCCAAAGATTGGACCCTGCCTCCGCGTACCTCAGTCTGTAGAGCCCCCCATCCACGGATCCCGAAAGATATTCTCCAACTGGCAACACTCCTGGATGCTCGTTTCTGAACCCTCGCCGGATGGTTTCATGGAGCTGCTCTCGACATATGTTCCTCACTGTAGGATCTCTACAAGTGAGGAGCTGAGCAGCCCTGGCGATGGTCCAGATATCGGCATCATCAGTGAGGCGGCATGTTCCTAGGCCCCCAACCCGCCGGTCCGCGTTGAAAAACGGGACCGTTGCGTGATTGGGAAGGTTGCAAATAAGGCCTAAGAACTTCCTACACTCAGTGTCCAGTTGGGTGAGGCAGTCTTTCAGGACCCGACCCGAAGCGAGGTGATGGGAAAGGGAAGGTAGAAGGTGGCTACGGAAAATCTCAAGTTTTTGCCATGGTGCGAGGTGGGAGGCGGCAATCTTGTCAAGGTTAGGGATAAGGTCAGTGGGAGGACGAAACCGCAATTTCCCGCCGATCGGTGTACCAAGATATGTCTCTTGGTCGTCTGGTCCCAAGCACCGAATGGGTTGAGTACCGATTCGGCACAGAACCTCAGACGGCTTGCCTTTGTCAATGACCAAGCAAGCACACTTCCCGGCGTTGAATTGCAGCCCTAAGGTGTCAGCGGTGAGGGATAAAATGTCTAAAATATTTTGGAGCTCGTCAGGAGAATTTGTAACCACGGCAATGTCGTCAGCATATGCCGTGGTCTTGACGAGCGAGCCAAATAATAAAAATCCGGGGTTGATATTGGACTTTCCGGCCCTGACGAGGGGCTCGGAAGCCAGATTAAAAATAGGGGCGCTAAGAGCGTCACCCTGACGAACACCTGCTGTTGGGGAAATACGAACAGATTCTTTCTGAACGGCAAAATCCATCCGATTCCCCGAGTAAATGTCCGCCAGGATGCGCCGGAGGTCGTCTGGTATCGGAAGAGAAGCAAACAGCTCTCCAAGAACGGCGAGAGGAACAAAACCAAACGCATTGCACATGTCTAGCCATGCTATAGACACATGCCTACGTTTGGTCCATGTCTCCTCGACAACGGTCTGCAAGAGCTGTGTGTGCTCCTGGATACCATGGACCCAAGGAGGGAACCCTTTTGCTCGGGAGATAACCAGCCAAGATCTGAGGCGACCTCTGTGAGTCTCTGGCTGATTACTCCCGAGAACAGTTTGTAGATGGTCGGAAGAAGGGAAATTGGCCTAAAGTTGGAATAATCACTAGTGTCCCCTTTCTTAAAGATGGGGACTGTTCGCGATATTTTCCAACAGTTAGGAATTCCAATCTTCCAAACTATTCTACACACTGTTTCCAGCAAGATGCAGTCGGGGTCGAGGGCTCTTAGATGTCGTTATTCTAGGCCATCGACCCCTGGTGATGTATTTGTAGCCCGGCGAAGTTTAGCCTCAAGCTCTTTTTGGCTGGGCGCACGATTGAGGAAGTCCATCTGGTCCCTTGATGGATGGGACCAGTAGCAGGTGTCGTAGAGTACCCTCGCACTCTGGCACTGCTGCGAAGGTAGACTCGAGCGGTGGTAAGTCCTCTCGAGGTATTTCTCCGCAGCTTCAACAGTGCCATCGTACCAGGGTGAACGATCTCCGAGCACCTCTCGAACGGCTCTTCTTGGGTAGATATTGAAAAGCCGTTGAATCTTCCTCGCTTCGTAGGCCTTGAGCTTGATCTGTCGCCGGGCTCTCTGCATCTGCCGGTTTTGGTTTCTTTTTCTACCATTAGGGTTTCCTCGGGGTTTTTCAGGGCTAGGGTCTTCTAAAATCTGTGCTTTGGGGAGCCAGTCAGCAGTGCAACGTTCGAGGACGCCTTCAAGATCAAGAAGAGTCTCGCAGCTCAGAAAAGCAGGTACCCAGAGACAAGCGAAATCGCCGCCTCTTTGGCTTTGCTCTTCTGAGCTCTCTTGGCTGCATCCTCGAACATTTTGCTGACTGGGGGAAAAGGGTTGGGTCGCTTGAAGGGAATCGGGTTGTGGCCCTTCCGGAGCTACAGGTGGTGGATAAGAAATTTCTTGTAGAGGGAGTTCGTAGAGCCAACTAAAATTTTGTGTATTAAAAGATGCGGTGAACTCCCTCTCAAGAATTAAAATGGGGCTTTGGGTAAAATTTGCTGGAGATTGGGCATTACCAGGCCCCTCCTCTTCGATCGCCGGCATTCCCATCACGGATAACTCTTGACGCTCATCTTCTGTGACAGCGATCTCCTCTTGGAAGGTCGCTACCACAGAAGAATCCCGAACAGAGGTATCCGCGTTGAAAAACCGTGGCGACCGGATGGAGGGTGATTGCTGTGGTGCTGAGTGCAATCTCTGGTAATGCCCTTTTAGTGTAGGGCCATCTCCAGCAAATCCACACACTCCGCATTCCCAATATTTAACTAGTCGGAGTGTGTGGGCTGTCTCTAGGTGTCTGTGGATACTACCCATGGCTCTGGTGTTAGTTGCCAAGGTAGTCCACTCACACCTAGGACACTTCGTGGGTTTCCCAGGGTATTTTAAAATGATTTTGTCCCCTTCAATTCTGGAAGGGAAAACGTGGGGAGAGAAGAGTGAGCGAGATTAGGAGACCCCTGCAGGAACCATCCATTGCAGATGCAATGGTTAGTTCGAGGGAATGGCGGAGAATGCTGGAGGAAAGGGACTCAGTACAAGGTCTTGCATGTCTGCCGGCTGAAATAAAGGAATTAAATTCCTTTTTACAGCCAAGGCAGACATACTGGGTGGTGTACTGAACCCCTCTCCTAGAATGTCTTTCTTTTATGTGTGTCTCCGCCAATTGTCTCTTGCGATCCCCGGACCAGGGACCGCTACCTCGCTCACCTTGACAGGATTTCTCCCCACATTTTAAAATGTTTGGCAGAGGAACTGGGATTTTAATGATTGTCCCATGGAGTCTTACTCTAGTAGAATTTCTACTAGATGCTCCTTCCTCTGCCATTGCTACCCTGGGCCCACTTGCATATGAAAGAATAAAATAGTAATTATTATTAACTAAAAACAAAAAAGTAAAGCAAAAATCGGTAAAATATTGTTAGAAAAATAAAAAATAAACCATTAAAAATCTGAAGAGAAAATTCTAAATAAATATAGAAAGAAAAGATTTTTAGAAATTTAAGAAAGAAAGAAAAAAATAGCAAAATTGATGTTTTAAGTACTAAAAATTAAAAATAAAATAATTTAGAGAAGAATAAAAAAAAAAAATTTAAAACCGAAGAAATTGTGGAATAATAAAAAAAAATTTAGTGAAGAATAAAATAAAAAAAATTTAAAACCGAAGAAAGTGTGGAATGAAATGAAAAAAAAAATTTTAGGATAAAAAGAATAAATAAATAAATTCTATATAGTAATAAAATTAAAGAAATATATGAATTAAAATTCAATATTTGTTTTGGTTAAAGCATAAGATTTTTTTTAAAGGGTTTTTTGGATGTCAATGGATAAAATGTAAAAATATTACAAGGAGCTGAGACCCTTCATCAATAAAAACCGGAGCTCTTAAAAAACACGTCTGCTCTCCACGAAGTCTAGCAGCAGCTAACCTAGACTAACCTAGAGTGACAACCGCCAGTCCTGGAAAGACTTGGTTGATGTTTGCAAGTTTCTAAACTAAGCCGAAGTGATGGTTATTGGAATCAGGTGTGACAAAAACTTTATCATTTTGCTGGATTCCACACGGACTGAGTGTTAACGTAATGTGTCGAAATAGCTCAGTTGGGAGAGCGTTAGACTGAAGATCTAAAGGTCCCTGGTTCGATCCCGGGTTTCGGCAACCAACGGCTGATAACATCCCATATGGTCTAGTGGCTAGGATACCTGGCTTTCACCCAGCAGGCTCGGGTTCGATTCCCGGTATGGGAACAGTTAGAATTGTTTATTGTTACAATGTCATATTTTTGTTGCTTGGTTGAATCAAAAATAGAAAAATTCTCTGCTTTGGCAAGTTATCGATAATCAGTCATCGGTGTACAGTCTTAGACGGAGATTTGACGAAAATTTGCCGTCACTGTTCGAGTTTCAGTTTGAGAACACTTTTGCGGCTTTGTTGCAGCCAGAAGCCATATCTATTTAAATAGTTCACTAATGGGTAAACAACTTGAGTGGGTGAAACGGCTGGAAATGCATGGTATAGATCCCCGTACTTCTCGCATGCTAAGCGAGCGCTGTACCATCTGAGCTACATCCCCGAGTACAACGCTCACTGTGGGCTCATCCGGGAATTGAACCCGGGACCTCTCGCACCCTAAGCGAGAATCATACTACTAGACCAATGAGCCGCACACAAACATACCACTTTAACAAATTGGAAGAAGAAAACCCCCAGTCCTGATGAAGCTTGATGAATGTTTCAAACTTTGTAAACTATGCTGAGGTAGTAAGTGAAGGGTCGGTCACTGCCATCGAGTGTACACAAAACCTACCCATGCTGGAGGAAATAGATTAAAGAAAGGGGTGTGACAACAAAGACAATTATTTGACAGCGGTAAACGAGCGAAAAGAACAAAGTTATGACACAAAAACAACAAGCCCGAGGCATGGTGATTTGCAAAAATGGTTGGGAGCTCCGGAAAAACACATGTCAGCAAGAATCGCACTACTAGACCAATAAGGTTACAAAAATTTAACATCAACTAACCTAGAGTGACAACCGCCAGTCCTGGAAAGACTTGGTTGATGTTTGCAAGTTTCTAAACTAAGCCGAAGTGATGGTTATTGGAATCAGGTGTGACAAAAACTTTATCATTTTGCTGGATTCCACACGGCCTGAGTGTTAACGTAATGTGCCGAAATAGCTCAGTTGGGAGAGCGTTAGACTGAAGATCTCAAGGTCCCTGGTTCGATCCCGGGTTTTGGCAACCAACGGCTGATAACATCCCCTATGGTCTAGTGGCTAGGCTTTAAGGGTATTTTCCAAAAGGGAAGAAAATTGTATTAAAAGGGTTCATTTAAAAATGTATTAAAATAAGGGAAAAGTACAACAATATATTTAAAAAAAAATACAATTAAATAAAATTGACTAAAAAAAAACTATTCTACTGGGAGTGGGGAATCTACGGGACTTAAGGGTTTTCCTCGTCTTCGGGGTTTGTTGCACCGTAGTGGAAGTGGGCACACAACATTTCCATTGATCCCTGGATTGCTGCTAATCGGGCCTTGAATCGAAATGCACCCCAGGACCGTCCATCGATACCAAGTATCGAGCGAATTTCTTCATTCCTGGGGTTCCATGATCCAAGGGACCCGATAACCAGGGGGAGAATCCTACCAAGGGAAGAATATTTAGCAATCTTTCGCTGGTAGGCATTCTCCATGCTCCCTGGTTGGTCATAGCAGACCACGACGTCAACCATCACCCGGGAACCAGATAATGTTAATTCAACATCTGGTCTTAGGCGTTGCCCGGGGATGGCTTTGTTGACAGTGACATCGTGGCCTTGCTTGACAAGCAGCGTTTCCAGGAGATCTTGGACGGTGTTGTGCCTCTTGGTGGCTAACTGGAGACCTTCTTCACAGTGATTAAGAACGTGATACCCAGTCTCGTTTTCCTTCCAACATCGTCGACAACTCGTATCCTGCTCCTGAGAGCAAAACCACGAGTGCCCCCGAAGAGGAAGGATGTCGAGCCGGGCTCTGTGAAGGTATCTCCAGTCGCGAAAGGAGAGGGGCGTACGGCAGGATACCAGGCGAGCCATGTCTTTCGATGTTCCTTCCAGGGAGAGGCAATGGGCTACAACTCCCTGGTGGCTCTTGTCGGTGAGCAGGTTCCTGGTATAGCGCTGCCGTGCTACTTTCCGAAGTCCGCGGACTGCCTTAACTGGGCTTACGGAGACGTCATTGGCGACAATTCTTACATTTTCGTCGCCGGATACATCAATCCGCACTCCCAGTCGTTTGGCAGCTTGGCGGGCAAGAGTCCAAAGGTTAGACCCTGCCTCCGCGTACCTCAGTCTGTAGAGCCCCCATCCATGGATCCTGAAAGATATTCCCCAACTGGTAACACTCCTGGATGCTCAGTTCTGAACCCTCGCCGAATGGTGTCGTGGAGCTGCTCTCGGCAAACATTCCTCACTGTAGGATTTCTACAAGTGAGGAGCTGAGCAGCTCTGGCGATGGTCCAGATATCAGCATCATCAGTGAGGCGGCATGTTCCTAGGCCCCCAACCCGCCGATCTGCATAGAAAAAGGGGACAGTTGCGTGGTTGTGTAAGTTGAAAATAAGGCCTAGGAACTTCCTGCACTCAGTGTCCAGTTGGGTAAGGGAATCTTTCAGGACCCGACCCGAAGCGAGGTGATGGGAAAGGGAGGGAAGAAGGTGACTACGGAAAATATCAGGTTTTTGCCATGGTGCAAGGTTGGAGGCGGCAATCCTGTCAAGGTGAGGGATAAGGTCAGTTGGTGGTCGGAACCGCAATTTTCCGCCTATCGGTGTACCAAGATATGTTTCTTGGTCGTCTGGACCCAAGCACCGAATCAATTGATTATCAATTCGGCACTGGGTCTCAGACGGCTTGCCTTTGTCAAAGACCAGACAAGCACACTTCCCGGCATTAAATTGCAGTCCCAAGGTGTTAGCGGTGTGGGTTAAAACGTTTAAAATATTTTGGAGCTCGGAAGGAGAATTTGTAACCACGGCAATGTCGTCAGCATATGCCGTGGTTTTCACGAGCGAGCCAAATAATAAAAATCCGGGGTTAATATTGGACTTTCCGGCCCTGACGAGGGGCTCGGAAGCAAGGTTAAAAATAGGGGAACTAAGAGCGTCACCCTGGCGAACACCCGCTGTCGGTAAAATGCGAATGGATTCTTTCCCAACGGCAAAATCCATCCGATTTCCCGAATATATGTCCACCAGGATGCGCCGGAGGTCTTCTGGTATTGGAAGTGATGTGAACAGCTCATCCAGAACGGCGTGAGGCACAGAACCAAACGCATTGCACATGTCCAGCCATGCTATGGACATGTGCCTTCGCTTGGTCTTTGTTTCCTCGACAACCGTCTGTAAGAGCTGTGTATGTTCTTGAATACCATGGACCCCCGGGAGGAAACCCTTTTGCTCGGGAGATAACCAGCCAAGGTCTGAGGCGACCTCCGTTATTCTTTGGCTGATCACTCCCGAGAACAGTTTGTAAATGGTGGGAAGAAGGGATATTAGTCTATAGTTGGAATAGTCGCTAGTGTCCCCCTTCTTGAAAATGGGGACAGTTCGCGATGTCTTCCAACAGTTAGGAATCCCCAGCTTCCAGACCATTTTACAAACTGTTTCCAGCAGAATGCAGCTGGGGTCGATGGCTCTAAGATGACGGTATTCTAGGCCATCAACCCCTGGTGATGTATTGGTAGCCCGGCGAAGCTTAGCTTCAAGCTCTTGTTGGGTTGGCGCACGATTGAGGAAGTTCATCTGGTCCTCTGATGGTTGGGACCAGTCGCAGGTGTCGTAGAGTTCCTTCGCACTTTGGCACTGCTGCGGAGATGGTCTCAATCGGTTGTAAGTCCTCTCGAGATATTCCTCCGCAGCTTGAACAGTACCATCGTACGAAGGTGAACGGTCTTCGAGCACCTGTCGAACGGATCTTCTTGGGTAGATGTTGAAGAGCCGCTGAATCTTCCTCGCCTCGTACGCCTTTTGCTTGATATGTCACCGGGCCTTCTGCATCTGCCGGTTTTGGTTTCTTTTTCTTTTTTCAGGGTTTCCTCGGGGTTGTTCAGGGCTACGGTCTTGTAAAATTTGAGCTTTAGGGAGCCAGTCAGCTGTGCAGCGTTCGAGGACGTCGTTTAGGTCATTAAGTGTCACACAGCCCAAGAAGGCAGGGACCCAGAGACTAACAAAATCGTCGTCTCTTTGGCTCTGCTCTTCTGAGCTGTGCTGACTACGTCCTCGAATACTTTGCTGACTGGGGACAAGGGATAACATCTCAAGGTTTGGTGAAGGGTCTAAAATCTGTTCTGTTAAAATTTGGGGGTTAATATTTTCTTGTGGAGGGAGTTCATAAAGCCAACTAAAATTTTGTGTATTAAAAGAAGTGGTGAACTCCCTCCTAAGATCTAAAATTGGGCTGTCGTTAAAATATGCTGGAGATAGGACATTACCAGGGGATTCAACGATCGCTGGGATTTCCACCACGGATTGCTCATCATGCTCGTCTTCTGTTGCAGTAACCTCCTCTAGAGAGATCACTGCAGCAGAAGAGTCACGGTTGGAGCAATCCATATTGGGCATCCCAGCAAATCGGATGGAGGGTGATGGATTGGGACTGGAATGTAATCTTTGGTAATGTCCTTTTAGGGTAGGGCCATCTCCAGCAAATCCACACACTCCGCATTCCCAATATTTAACTAGTCGGAGTGTGTGGGCTGTCTCTAGGTGTCTGTGGATACTACCCATGGCTCTGGTGTTAGTTGCCAAGGTAGTCCACTCACACCTAGGACAGTTCGTGGGTTTCCCAGGGTATTTTAAAATGATTTTGTCCCCTTCAATTCTGGAAGGGGAAAACGTGGGGAGAGAAGAGTGAGCGAGATTAGGAGACCCCTGCAGAACCATCCATTGCAGATGCAATGGTTAGTTCGAGGGAATGGCGGAGAATGCTGGAGGAAAGGGACTCAGTACAGGGTCTTGCATGTCTGCCGGCTGAAATAAAGGAATTAAATTCCTTTTTACAGCCAAGGCAGACATACTGGGTGGTGTACTGAACCCCTCTCCTAGAATGTCTTTCTTTTATGTGTGTCTCCGCCAATTGTCTCTTGCGATCCCCAGACCAGGGACCGCTACCTCGCTCACCTTGACAGGATTTCTCCCCACATTTTAAAATGTTTGGCAGAGGAACTGGGATTTTAATGATTGTCCCATGGAGTCTTACTCTAGTAGAATTTCTACTAGATGCTCCTTCCTCTGCCATTGCTACCCTGGGCCCACTTACATATAAGAGTGTAAAACAGAAATTCTTATGAAGTAAAACAAAAAAGTGAAATAAGATTCAGGAAAAATAAAGGAAAAAAAATTTAAAGACCAATTAAAAATATGAAGAAAAATATTTTTTTTTTAAAGAATTTGACAGGATTTAAAAAAAATAAATAAATAATAAGGGAAATGGAAAATGGGAAAAAAAAGTTTAAAGAACGGAAAATGAAATGGTTGACCATATGATTTTGATGTAAAATGAGATTCAAAAGTAGTGAATATTAAAAAAAAAAAAAAAAAAAAAAAATAAAATTTTCTGGGAATTTAGATTGAGATAAATTAAGATACCAAAATAAAAGTGCAAACTAGATGTTTGAAATAAGAAAATCTGAAAATAAAATATTTTTTTTTTTTTTTTTTGAAATAATAAAATTTTAATCCGAAAAAAAGAAAATTGGCGTTAAATGAAGTGATTAAAATTTGAAAAAAAAAAGATAAATTAATTTTAAAATGAAAATAAATAAACAATTAGAATGGAATATTAAAATTAAAGAAAAGATAGTATTGAATAAAAGCAAAATATTTGTTTTTTTAAAAAAAGAAGAGTTTCTCGGATGAAGTAAGATAAAAAAGGAGAACAATATAACGAGCTAAAACATAACATCCATAAAAACCCAGAGCTCTTTGAAAACACGTCTTCTCTCGACAAAGTCTAGCAGAAGGAGGAGGCAAGGATACCTGGCTTTCACCCAGGAGGGTCGGGTTCGATTCCCGGTATGGGAACAGTTAGAATTGTTCATTGTTACAATGTCATATTTTTGTTGCTTGGTTGAATCAAAAATAGAAAAATTCTCTGCTTTGGCAAGTTATCGATAATCAGTCATCGGTGTAAAGTCTTAGACGGAGATTTGACGAAAAATTGCCGTCACTGTTTGAGTTTCAGTTTGAGAACACTTTTGCGGCTTTGTTGCAGCCAGAAGCCATAACTATTTAAATAGTTCACTAATGGGTGAACAACTACAGTGGGTGAAACGGCTGGAGATGCAGGGTATCGATCCCCGTACTTCTCGCATGCTAAGCGAGCGCTCTACCATCTGAGCTACATCCCCGAGTACAACGCTCACTGTGGGCTCATCCGGGAATTGAACCCGGGACCTCTCGCACCCTAAGCGAGAATCATACTACTAGACCAATGAGCCGCACACAAACATACCACTTTAACAAATTGGAAGAAGAAAACCCCCAGTCCTGATGAGGCTTGATGAATGTTTCAAACTTTGTAAACTATGCTGAGGTAGTAAGTGAAGGGTCGGTCACTGCCATCGAGTGTACAGTATCCTGCACAAAAATCCGAACACCGATTTAATTTTTTAAAGCCACCTATTGGCGGGGTAGTAGGTTTTTGTTTGTTTTTCTTTAAGGGGGAGGGTAGACGGGGTGATGGACACGACAGGGTAGGGTTGGGTAAGTCTAGAAATTTTAAAAAGGTGCCTTAAGGTATTACGCTTTAAGGCAAGTCACAGGTCGGGACATTTTTGCAACCCCCAGGGTGGTGTGTTTTTTAAAACGACAGTTGGAATAACAGAAGCCATAACTATTTAAATAGTTCACTAATCGGTGAACAACTTGAGTGGGTGAAACGGCTGGAGATGCAGGGTATCGATCCCCGTACTTCTCGCATGCTAAGCGAGCGATCTACAATCTGAGCTACATCCCCGAGTACAACGCTCACTGTGGGATCATCCGGGAATTGAACCCGGGACCTCTCGCACCCTAAGCGAGAATTACTAAATTGTTCGAGGCAGCGCAAAGCGCTGCCGATGGACAATTGGGATTGTAAGAAATAAATAAAGGAAGCCTTATAGCGGTGTTGACCTGCACTCTATTAGCTTATTCAAAGCAAAAACCAATGACAAAGGCCCTCTGCCCCCATAGCCTCAGACCTTTTACCAACAAAGAAAAATAAACAAATAATATTTGGACGCCTCATTTGTTCTGCTCGCGGTTTTCTTGTTGATAATTTCTTCCGCGGCCACGTCCTCTCGACAGCTGCTAGCTGCTGAAAATAAAAAATGGAAAAAGCGGTTAAACGTGGGTATGCGGCTGGGTTGTGGATAGATACCGCTATAAGGCTTCCTTTATTTATTTCTTACAATCCCAATTGTCCATCGGCAGCGCTTTGCGCTGCCTCGAACAATTTAGTAATTGTATTACATAAATTCGTTCGCCTTCTAGCGGTGATTTCAAAGCAACCTAAGGCGGACCAAATAATATTTCACCCCCATTAATCTCCACCGAGCACCGTTGTTCCTGCATCCTTTTGGGGGATGTCTCTCCGATAAAATCTAACGAAAGTTGATTCAGATGCCCAGCTTGCCGTTTTCAATATCGAATCTGTTGGAACACCTTTCTCTGCCGCCTTCGAAGCGGAGGCTCCTCGAGTGGAGTGGGCGGAAAAGATTGACGTGTCCACTCCCGCCAGTTCTAGAACTTTCTTGAGCCATTGCCCGATTGTCGAACCTTTTACCTCCTTATGTGGCTTGACCGAGCCTACAAACAGATTTGCGTTCTCGCCCTGCTTACGTAAAGGGAGTGTTGCTTTAATGTAAGCTTCTGTTGCTGCTACTGGGCAGATGATAGCGTCTTCCAAGCGAACTATATTTCGCGAGAACAGCGGCCCGTTTCTCTGGGATTTCCTCAGCCTAGATAGGCTAAAAAGTAGACCACTATCTGAACAATTTATCGACGACAAATTGATCGCTGCCAACTCTGAAACCCGAAACATCGTCACCAAGGCCAAAAGCATTGCTGTTTTGCGGGATAGTTAGATCAGTGACAGCTTTTCATTGGGAGGAGCTGTCTTAAAGAAAATTAAAACTACATCAACATCCCATGTACCCGCATATTTAGGCTTTGGTGGGTTGGAATTAAATATTCCCTTCATGAGCTTAACTACGGTCGGATGTTTACCTACATCCTGACCGTCCACTTGAGGCAACGTACCTGATAGCATGGACCGATAGACGTTTATGGTACTGTATGCCTTACCCCTGACAAAGGAATCAGATAAAAAGGTAATTACATTGACTACAGAGCTATGCAGGGGATGGTGACCATTCCTATTGCACCAATCTGACCATTGGTTCCAGGCGGCCTCGTAGCCAGCGTGTGTGGCTGGTCGGTTGCCGGCCAGTATAAGATCGATAGCCTGGTCCGGAAATCGTTCGCTTCTGAAGCGATTCCGGATAATCTCCACGCGATTAAGCACAGAGCGTTGGTTGTCAGCAGAGGATGAGTCTCCACGTTCACATCGATCAGTAAATCTTTGCGATAAGGCAGTACCCTCGGGATATCGACTATTGTCTCCAGCAGCAACGGGAACCAAGGTTGGCTGGGCCAATACGGGCAAACTAGCGTCAGCTGGGATTGATCCTGTCTCATTTTCCGGATACAATTCCCTATTAGATTGAATGGAGGGAACGCATAGCCGTTGATGTACTTCCAATTGAGAGAGAAGGCATCTGTCATCCATGCCGCTGGATCGGGGTGCCAGCAGACAAATTCCGGCAACTGGGCGTTCCAAGGCAACGCGAATAGATCTATTTTCGGGTGCCAGCGCTCCCAGATCTTTTGGAAAACCCTGCGGTTCAAATGCCAATCCCCACTGTCCTGGAACGATCTCCTGGACTCCATATCTGCCACAATATTAAGAGCTCCTGGTAGATATTTTGCATCTAACATAATGTTCCTCCTTTCGCTCCATTTGGCGATTTTTAGCGCTATTTCGAGCAGTTGAGGCGACCTTGTGCCTCCGCTTTTATTGATATGAGCTACTGCCGTCGTATTATCAATATTTAGCCTGATGGAGCAATTCCGTGAAGCGTTTGCGAAATATTGCAGTGCTAAAAATGCCGCCAACAGCTCTAGCTCATTGATATGGCGCCCCACGTCATAACTGGACCATTTCCCTCCTGTGCTACAATTGCTGTCCGTCGCACCCCAACCGGTCATGGAAGCGTCGGAAAAAAGCACTAAATCTGGGTCCGATGTTAAAAAGGATTTGCCCATCGACTGATCCAGCTGTCTAATCCACCAGTCCAAATCCTCCCTAGCCTCATCTGAAAGGATGGTTTTTACTCCTAAATTTCCTTCCGCTGACTTTGTATGACTAATATACAAATTCTGAATATTCCTTAAATTGGCTTGGGCAAACGGGACTGCCGCTGTAGCCCAATTGAAATTCCCCAATAACGAGGCCAGATCCCAAAGCGCCACCTCACGACTGGCCAGGAGTTTTTTACATGTCCTCAACAACGCTTCTTTTTTCGCTTCGGTCAGGGCCAAAGTTAAATGCGCTGTATCCAACATCAGTCCCAGAAATTCTAATCGCTGGGTGGGGTCTGCCTCTGATTTTTTATCATTAATTAAAAAACCCACCTCCTCTAGCGTTGATCTGACTAACGCGACCTCCCTGGCCAATCCTTCTGGACACGAATTCATGATGAGAATATCATCCAAATAAATAACCAATCTGATGCCCCTTTTCCTCAAGAAGGACACAATGGGTTTGAGCAGCTTAGTGAATATTCGCGGTGCGGAGGACAAACCAAAGGGCAAACATGTGAATTGAAAAATCTTCCCTTTCCATGTAAATTGGACAAAGCGACGGTGTGACGGGTGCAAAGGCACTGTTAAATATGCATCGGAGAGGTCTAGTTTAGCTAACCAGTCATTCGCCCGCACAATGCTTTTAACTGTCGGCAGGCCCTCCATTTTAAAGTGGTTGTACACGACAAATTTATTAAGAGCCTTTAGATTAACCACCGGGCGAAAACCTCCCGATTTCTTTGGAATTGTAAAGATGCTACTAATAAACCCTATTTCTTGAGTTTCCTCAATAGCTTTTTTCCCCAAAAGAGCGTCGATTTCGGATTCGATAATTTCTAGTTGCAAGTCACCTGTCACTTTATTGGGAGGGGGGGGAAATTGTATAGGCCTAGACAAAAATTCAATTTGAAGGCCAAACGACACGATGCTTAACACCCATGGATCCTTTGAGAATCGGTTCCAAGCCAACGCATACGCACCCAACCTCCCCCCTACTGGAATGGGCGTTTTATCGACTAAAGAAATATTTGAAGGAATGGTGACATACCCATTGTTCTGATTCGAATATCCTTGATTCTTGCCGTAACCTTTGTCGAACTGGTTGCGGGATGGGTGACGATCCTTTCTCTGATCGAGCCGCCTTCCTCTCGAATCGCGCCTATGGCGACTGGTGGACGATCCGTTGTTTCTGCCCGCTGCGTTAAGTTTAGCTTCATCATCTGCCGTTCTCACCATGGCCTTTAAAAAATGGCGTCCAAACAGATGGTTGGACTCTGAAAATTCAAAATTATCTTGGTCTTCCAGGAGCGACTCCATCTTGGGATCTGTTTGACGCAGGATGTTTCGACGTCTTGATTTCGTTATGTCGTTGAAAGCTACTCCCCATAACTGCAGAGCTGTCTCCAGCGCCTCGATACACTCCGGGTCCTCCAGACGAGAACCAAGAAATAGTAGGGGTCTACCGATGTCCAGTATCTTGAACTGAAGCGCCAAGAGAGCCTTTTCTCGTTGATCAATGTTAACTTTCGACGCTGATGAGCTCTTCAGAGACGACAGCCGTCGAAAAAAGGTATCGTCCAAAGCGGGGCAGTTTAACGAGTATTTAGATGGAACAGATAAATCATACTTGTTTCGCAGAAGCTTAACTTTTGCCAGTTGTAAACCTCTCGCCATCACTAATTTAGCCAGCTTAGCTTGAGAACGGAGTACCTTACAGGAAGTAACCGTAGGAGGTTTCTCCGCATCCTTCTTCTTCTTCTTTCGCGATCTCTTCTTTTCGTTCGAACCTTTTCTCCCGTCGCCGTCTGTCTTCTTCTTCTTTGGTGATGGGCTGTGAGACTCATCAGATGACGACGAGGAAGATGATGAAAGGGATGATGAAGAAGACGAGGAGCTGCTGCTACTACTTGACGAAGAACTCGATCTTCTTTTCTTATGCGAAACACTGTCCTTGCTGTTCACTAAATTTTCCTCCTGATTGAGGCCTAAGTCTATTTCGGTATCGTCTGATGGGCGCGAAGCGCCTTGCGAATCGTCTAAGTCAGCGCCCGAAAGAGACATCTTAATGGTATAAGAGCTTAAAAAGGTCTGAGGCTATGGGGGCAGAGGGCCTTTGTCATTGGTTTTTGCTTTGAATAAGCTAATAGAGTGCAGGTCAACACCGCTAGAAGGCGAACGAATTTATGTAATACAATCATACTACTAGACCAATGAGCCGCACACAAACATACCACTTTAACAAATTGGAAGAAGAAAACCCCCAGTCCTGATGAGGCTTGATGAATGTTTCAAACTTTGTAAACTATGCTGAGGTAGTAAGTGAAGGGTCGGTCACGGCCATCGAGTTTACAGTATCCTGCACAAAAATCCGAACACCGATTTAATTTTTTAAAGCCACCTATTGGCGGGGTAGTAGGTTTTTGTTTGTTTTTCTTTAAGGGGGAGGGTAGACGGGGTGATGGACACGACAGGGTAGGGTTGGGTAAGTCTAGAAATTTTAAAAAGGTGCCTTAAGGTATTACGCTTTAAGGCAAGTTACAGGTCGGGACATTTTTGCAACCCCCAGGGTGGTGTGTTTTTTAAAACGACAGTTGGAAATTTAGGGCTTGGGCTTGGTAATGTTGCTTACCGAAACAATTTAGCTTATGTTCCAGCTGCCCGTAAAAATTTACGTCGCTGTCAATGGCGTAGGTGTAGCGTTTCTGATTGTGATGCTGGAGATCGGTGTTCGATTCCAGATGAGGTGATGAGTTAATATGGTTAACTTATATATAAAACAAATTTTCATCCAGCAATATGTGCTTTTTTTGTTTATTATTATTAAAAATAATAATCTCCTTCGTTCTAGAGAAATTAATATTCCCAGCAAATTCGAATGATGAATATTATAACGATACCAAATATTTTGCAATTCCTTATTGGAAATCGAACACTGATCTACGGCGTCGCAATCAGAGGCTCTACACATATGCCATCGGTATCGACATAATTATGCACAGGCAGCTATCTAATTTATTTGGGTAAGGAGTATTACACAGCCTAAGTCCAACATTTCAAAATGTCGTTTAAAAAAACACACCACCCTGGGGGTTGCAAAAATGTCCCGACCTGTTACTTGCCTTAAAGCGTAATACCTTAAGGCATAAAAAAAATGTCTAGACTTACCCAACCCTGCCCTATGTGTCCATCACCCCGTCTACCCTCCCTCTTAAAGAAAAACAAACAAAAAACCCTTTACCCCGCCAATAGGTGGCTTTAAAAAATGAAATCGGTGTTCGGATTTTTGTGCAGGATACTGTACACAAAACCTACTCATGCTGGAGGAAATAGATTAAAGAAAGGGGTGTGACAACAAAGACAATTATTTGACAGCGGTAAACGAGCGAAAAGAACAAAGTTATGACACAAAAACAACAAGCCCGAGGCATGGTGATTTGCAAAAATGGTTGGGAGCTCCGGAAAAACACATGTCAGCAAGAATCGCACTACTAGACCAATAAGGTTACAAAAATTTAACATCAACTAACCTAGAGTGACAACCGCCAGTCCTGGAAAGACTTGGTTGATGTTTGCAAGTTTCTAAACTAAGCCGAAGTGATGGTTATTGGAATCAGGTGTGACAAAAACTTTATCATTTTGCTGGATTCCACACGGCCTGAGTGTTAACGTAATGTGCCGAAATAGCTCAGTTGGGAGAGCGTTAGACTGAAGATCTAAAGGTCCCTGGTTCGATCCCGGGTTTCGGCAACCAACGGCTGATAACATCCCATATGGTCTAGTTGCTAGGATACCTGGCTTTCACCCAGGAGGCTCGGGTTCGATTCCTGGTATGGGAACAGTTAGAATTGTTCATTGTTACAATGTCATATTTTTGTTGCTTGTGTAACGAAACGCCAAGCGAAGCCCCTTCTTGCCCCTTTTATTTTTGCTTAATTAAACTAAGACCTTATTTCTTAAACTCTCCTTAACTTAATACCCCACTAGTTGACCTAGTTATTAGACTTTCTAGAAAATATAACAAGCGGAGAGAACAAGTCTCGGCACGCCCGTTATAAATAGAAACTTTTATGATTTGTCCAAAGCCGCCCAAAACAGCCTTAACCTGCCGTAGCTAAAAATAGATATATTTTTGTCTGTTGGGAATTGCCCGAAACGGCCCGAAACTGCCCGGCCTATTTTTAACAATCGTCCAAATTCGCCCGATACCGCTTGAATTTGTCCGCCTATACCTCTTCGTGACGTCCAAATTCGCCTGATACTGCCCGATTTTGTCCGCCTATACCTTAACATTTTCCCGTATGTCCCCCACGGGATGATGACTAACATATAAAAAGCCACCGTAAACTCCCAAAAGGCAGTCAGATCTACTCTGCCTGCTCCGTGTGCCAACTTAGGCCTCTGCAGCTCTCCCGCCGAGCCCGCTACCGTAACTCTTGCAAGCCGCAGAATAAGTACCCTTTAAGTAATCACTAAGTAGCTGATTGACTATTACTTTATTACGTCTATGCCTTGAAGTTAGTACCCATTGGTAACCTTAAAGTGTCATGAGTCTTCTTCCCTCAATTTACGAGCTTGTTTAATTATTCTACGGCTACCTGTCGCAAATGGGTTTATAATACACGGCTTTTTATTTATTGCGTGCGTGTTGTTTTATGCTTGCTAAGTATACAAGACATTGTGAGTAAAGACGCCGCATTAAATTAAACTTTTCCGTATTGGAGACAACATGACAACGTCGTGTACTCCTTTACATCTGGTGGCACCGGTTTTCGAACTCACTTACAGTGTCGTTGTGTACTGGTGTTAAGCCTAAGACAAGACGTACCTTTTTTTTGGTTTTTCAACAGCCAACTAAGACTGAAAATATGTCTATCGAGTCAATGGAAATATTACCAATCTCAGCTAATAATGCTGAACATGACTTCTTGTTGTCCGAAAGGAAAACAGGCTTTCAAAAAAGGCCAACTCATTTTACTATGAACAATGTATCCTTGACCCAAGTGGATAGACCTAAGACTCTTTTATCTGACACGCAGTCAAACCTAACTAGAATAACCAAAACGTCGTTTATAAAAAGAATTGCTATTTTTTTACGTCTAGAAAATCAACCAAACAAATTAAGTTACCAACAAGTAGCAACGTTTCTTTTCATAAATTCGAACCCTTAACGGAAGGACAAAGTTCCGTCAATCTTTTCCCCCAAAGTAGCATTGCTTCATAATTAAGTAGCTTAAACGTAAAATCGAAAATTGACCAAGTAACAATTCAGAGCAATGATAAGCCGAATGGAGATGTCATTAACAACGAAAACCTGTCTATCACATCCCACAATATTCTAACAGACAACACAATAAAAAATTTAGATATTGCAAACAGGCAGATTGGCATAACCACAAGAGAAAGTGTAATTTCAAAGAATCCCAGTTATTCCTCTTTAGCGTCAGATTCGTTTTCCGATGTTGTCGACCAGACCATAGAATGTTTTCCGATTCTACAATCGACTAATAATACTCTTCAATCCTACAGTTTCTATCACGCCCCAAATTCTGTCTCTGAGACAACCGAGTATACTATGCACGAAACAAAACAATTTACAAATTTGAACAATAAAATAGACAGATTAATAGACCGCATGGAAAATCTAGACAGCTTGATACAGTCTAACCTCTGGCAAGAAAACGGGACGGTTCTCCCACCAAAGGGAAGGCACAATTATGCGTCAAACCAATCAAAACAAATTAATTTTTCAAAGCCCTCCTCCTCAAAAATTTTCACTACACAAAAAAAAGCCTACGGCTACCGACAGATACACGTAAAGCCTTTCAGAAAGACTAACCGAAACAACTCAGGTCAAGATAGTTTTAGACAAAACAATGGGTTTATGCAGTCTGCCATAGGGTGTGCAAATTGCGGCCTTGCAAACCACAACATCGAAATGTGTTTTCAATATTCAAGAAACAATAAAGTACGGGAAAAACCACCTTCTTGTTATTTTTGTCAACAAGTAGGACATAAAGCAAATTCGTGCCGAGGTAGAGACAGTCTGATTAGGTCTAACGTATCTACCCTTTACTAAACCAGAAAAACAAGTAGTACTAGCTGTAAAATAGGGTTAGTTTAAACAAATCAAAAATTAATAATAAAAATTTTAAAAAATGGATTCCAAGAAAGTTAAATCAGTCGCAAAAAAAAATCATTTATTTAAATAATAAAAATAATAATAATACAGCATCAAATTCACAAGTAGCTCAAAGAACTCTATGGAAAACTAAGGTATACTTCAATCAAAGCAACATTAGATCCTGGTGACGAGAAAAACCGTTACACAAAAATATTTGTAATGCAAACAAAAAGTGTCGGAACATCGATAAGATGGCTTTGAGTCCAACACAGAAATTATATGAGGAAAACGATAAGAAAATATTACCTCGAATAATTTCCCTTGCCGTTTCTTACTTCGCTGCGGGCTGCGAAACGACGGCTAATACAGTCACTATCGCAGTTAAAAGGGTATTTTATATCTCAAAGAACTGTCAGGTAGTATATACCACAATCTGGGAGCAAGGTGATAGTTTAGTCACCGGCTCTCATTTTCTATTATTTCCGATATGGATTTACCGGAAGGCGTGGAAGTTATTCGATACTGCCGCAGCCAGAAGACTCTACCCATAGATATCTTTAATGAAAGCGCGTCGGAACATTAATGACAATTGCACTGAGTCCAACGTAGATTTTTATAAGTCTAGATCTTCTTAAGTTGTAGAGGCCACAATAAAGGAGCAGGGTGATAAATTAGGCACTAGCTCTCTCTTTTTATTCTCCCGGAGTATGGATTTACCCGAGGGAATATATATAAGCAATTTCCTAAACGCTACGAACAAAAACAGAAAATATCAGATTGTTGTAGAAAACAATTATAATATGGCACACACTCTACCGAGAGATAGTCCCCTTGGTGGATTAGAATTCTCTTGTCAGCTGATAGGCTTAGTATCTAAAAGTCAAGAGATGGTTTCCATGAAGTAAATGTCAGAAATCGAGTTTAAATCAGAAACAGAAGAAAGACTAATATAAAACGAGCACAACATGGTTTAGTGGGTACGTCTCCCAGGTTTTCTCAAATGGATGAGGTTGCAATACAAGAGCAAGGTGATAGTGTAGTCATCACCTCACTTTTTTATATCTTCCCAGAGTGAGGATTTGCCCTAGGGTATACGATACGTAATTCTTTGGTGCTACAAACAATAAACGAAAAATATATTTCTTTTTGCGGAAAAAAGAAATCGCTCGGACTCGTGTGAATTAGTTTGACTCAGGAAAACCGATTATCTTGTCAACTGGCAGGCAAAGTATCTCCAGGTCAAGAATTCGTTTCCCTGAAGGAAATTTAGAAATTAATTTTTTAAACAGAAACGAAAGAAAACGGCTAGAATAAAATAAAAAAAAACACAAATATTTTGCTTCCAAACAAAACTATTAAAATATTGCGACAGAATCTAGATTGGGACACTCGAAAAAAAAAGTAATTAGAAAAAAAAGAAAAAAAAAATACGAATTGAAATAAAAAGTAGACTTCTATCGACACCGAAAAGAAACAATCTTTTCAACTTTGACCTTATTACACGGGCCAAGGCCAGTAAGAATTGAAACGATGGGTTAAAGAAATGTTGCATTCAAATGCAATGGGATCCCGCTGGATGGACATAGTAAATTTAGTTGTTAAAACAGAGAGCTTTGTTTCGAAGCAATCAAAGGAAGCTCAATAATTTTTACGAAAAGAGTTTCATTTCCACAATAAAAAATCGATGGAACTTTGGACAAGCTTTACGGAAAAACGTATTATAACGTTTGATCTTGCCACAAGCACTAGAAAATTCAAACTTGAAGAATCATCTAAAGCCCAACCTTGACTAGAGGAAAGAAAAAATGTTGGAATTGGCTAAAAATACAATTCATTTGTGAACTATCCCAAAAGATCAATGAGTCACATTCGAAGAGTTGTCTGGAAAAAAAATAGAAACAATCATACACATGCACAAAATGAGACAGAGCAAAGACAAAAAATAATAATAAGGAAAAAAAAATAAAACTAAAACTGAAACAAAAAACAAATCAAAGCAAAAGAAACAGAACAATGCAAAAAAAAGAAACAAAACAAAATCAATGAGGATAAACAAAGCCAAAAAAAAACACAAAAAAAACACAAAAAACAAACAGACAAAAAAAAAATCAAAAAAAAAATAAAAAAATAAAAAATAATAATAATAATAATACTAATACCATGATAGATAGTTACAAAAGAAACCGATGGAACCCAATCTAAAAGTAAAAGTATAACTGGTGTGTTGTTTTCGGGGGCCACCCTACTAATGCTGCATAAGCTCCCAAAAGTCCGTATCGGCCATCATATAGGATGCGCCCGATAAACGCGGATGAAACTTGCAATAAAATTATAGTTGATACGCGAACTCTAAGCTCGTCTACCGTTTTCCCCATCTCCTTGCTCTATATCACCCTTGCTCATTCTGCCCTTACCCAACTTCCATCCCGTAAATATTTTTGCCGTACACATATCTCGGGGAAACGCCCCAGGCAACCATATGGTGCGCCCTCTATGATATTTTCACCCCTTTTATTCATATAGACATATAGCACTCCCCTTGTATTCCTTTTTCCCACTCCTAGGGTAAACGAAAAATAAACCTGCAATATTTCCATAATAACCCTCCGTGACACGACTGTCAAGTAGACTGTTCCCCACCCCTTCATACCATAAAATGCTTCCGATAAAAACGGATAAGGCTCCAACAGCTATACGATTCAATAGGCTACATTTTCAGCCATCCGATACTATAACCCGCCCAACCCCACTCCTTACCCTTCTGCACGCTCCTGCAATAGTGAATCGCTTTTCTTCGCGTAAACCACCCGATAAACGAACTCCCACCACAACCACCTCCCTCCCCCCCACAATTTAGGATGTCGGGAATAAAACCGGATACAAACAGCGTATGCAAGCGTACGTTGCGGCAGTCCATTTCGCCATCTCTCACTTCTCCCTCCATCTTCATCTTACTCACTTTCCCCCATTGCCCCCCTCCCCGCGACAACGCCCTGTTTCCCCCTGTAACTTCCCTTACCCAAACATCAACCCCTAATACTAATAATCCCATGTAAGATAGGATGTTTAAGATATAGATAGATAAAAATATTCAACCACTCAGCGGCATAGCAACGTATACGGCCCCATATGCTCTGTTTACCCCATTGTTCTCCATGTATGTGTCCAACCCAACCTGATAAGTATTATGCCGACCCGCGCTACTCCTACTACTCTCCTCGACAAACGCATTCCAGATCACGACATGCGACTGCAACAAGCCAAGCAGAGTCGGACTCCTCCAATTTTCCGATGGCTCCTGCGAACCTGCCACATGCAATTCGAATAAAAAAGTCGACTATCGAGTCATGACCGACAAAAAGGCAGCTTTTAACTTCCCGGGATACATCTGTGGTAGATGGAAATCAATTAAGCATATCACGATCAATTTCGTAGGACAAGTTATTACCGTTCCGGAACGCATCGCCATGGAAACGACGGCGGTAGAGTGTGATATAATGAGACAATCGAGGCGATGCAACGAGAGCCCAATGATGAAATCAGAAAACAAATGGATATTTAACCAAGAACCGGAGGACTTCGGTTATTGGCTAAGAACCACCACTGTGGTTACAGTCAACTGTATGTTAGAAGAAGTCGTCCTTTCCCGAATTGACGAAGGAGACATGATAAACACGCCACTAGGAAAAACCAACGTATCCCATGGATCTCTATCCCATAACCATCTAACATTATTTTGGATCGACACCTACGGAAAACCAACTGATATCGCAATCCGACAATTAGAGAAAGGCGTGGGATTCTGGTACGAATCTTCAACGAACGGGACTTGGATCCTACAAGACGACTCCAAACAGTTGGACTTTCACGTACGGTTGACGTCACGCTGCCAAACCGTGAAATGCGACAAAAAAAATAGACAGTTGGACTGTGATCGGAGGCAGCCATTTGTTCTTCATTAAATACCCATTGGGATCGTCCGCAGTTACCGTATCATCCGTCATCAAGGATATTGTGACAAAAAGAAATGACCCTTTAGATATCAACATCCGACAAAACGCAAGAATCCAGTATTTGGAGGACGCCGCCATCCGTCACGAAAATGAACTTATCCGCGTCATCCAGAGCATGCAGTGTGACCAACGACGTGCTAAACACGCACAAGCCATGTCAACTGCCCAATACAATGGATGGCTGGCAGCCGCACAGCTGGGTCTTCGGCAATGCATCAAACTGATCGCCACCGGAAACATCGTCTCAGCCCTACAATGCACCCCTACAACAGTAAATTTCACGACGGATACAACCACTTGTGGACCTCAACCGCGGTTCAACAATTTCACCATTGGCCGGTCCAGTTGGGAACTCACTGCTTTTACGCCATGCTACTGGGCTGGAGGTATCGTGAATTTTAACGACAAACCTCACGCCTATCGCAATAACACGTGGCAACCGGTCGAAGCATCCGTCGTCATCCCACAGCGTGATTTGGCTGACGCTTTCCGATATCAAGACGTCAACTTCTTCGAATATCAACATCAAACCAATCCCGCTTATACGGAAGTCCTCATTAGCCCAATGGATATAATGGCCGATATCACAGCCTCCATGAACGAACACTCCCTGACTGTCCCCAATCAAATTACAGGGACATCGGCTATCGTCGTATCCGCAGCCGAGAAAGCAGGTCTCGGAACCTTTACCAATTGGTTCGAGAATTTTAAAGTCTACTCATTCATCATCCTGCTCATCGCTATTTTCCTACTGATCGCTCGTGCTTGTTACGCCCTCGGATTTTGTGGTTTGATATGGAAATGTTGCTGTAAACCCCCACGTCCTCCTTCTACGGCGGTTTACCAGCCGAGAAGCAGCTGACCCACAGGTCCCTGAATTTTCTTTTGGATTGCGGGACGCAATCTAGTATGACGGGGAGTGATGTAACGAAACGCCAAGCGAAGCCCCTTCTTGCCCCTTTTATTTTTGCTTAATTAAACTAAGACCTTATTTCTTAAACTCTCCTTAACTTAATACCCCACTAGTTGACCTAGTTATTAGACTTTCTAGAAAATATAACAAGCGGAGAGAACAAGTCTCGGCACGCCCGTTATAAATAGAAACTTTTATGATTTGTCCAAAGCTTCCCAAAACGGCCTTAACCTGCCGTAGCTAAAAATAGATATATTTTTGTCTGTTGGGAATTGCCCGAAACGGCCCGAAACTGCCCGGCCTATTTTTAACAATCGTCCAAATTCGCCCGATACCGCTTGAATTTGTCCGCCTATACCTCTTCGTGACGTCCAAATTCGCCCGATACCGCCCGATTTTGTCCGCCTATACCTTAACATTGTCCCGTATGTCCCCCACGGGATGATGACTAACATATAAAAAGCCACCGTAAACTCCCAAAAGGCAGTCAGATCTACTCTGTCTGCTCCGTGTGCCAACTTAGGACACTTCAGCTCTCCCGCCGAGCCCGCTACCGTAACTCTTGCAAACCGCAGAATAAGTACCCTTTAAGTAATCACTAAGTAGCTGATTGACTATTACTTTATTACGTCTATGCCCTGAAGTTAGTACCCATTGGTAACCTTAAAGTGTCATGAGTCTTCTTCCCTCAATTTACGAGCTTGTTTAATTATTCTACGGCAACCTGTCGCAAATGGGTTTATAATACACGGCTTTTTATTTATTGCGTGCGTGTTGTTTTATGCTTGCTAAGTATACAAGACATTGTGAGTAAAGACGCCGCATTAAATTAAACTTTTCCGTATTGGAGACAACATGACAACGTCGTGTACTCCTTTACACTTGGTTGAATCAAAAATAGAAAAATTCTCTGCTTTGGCAAGTTATCGATAATCAGTCATCGGTGTACAGTCTTAGACGGAGATTTGACGAAAAATTGCCGTCACTGTTTGAGTTTCAGTTTGAGAACACTTTTGCGGGTTTGTTGCAGCCAGAAGCCATAACTATTTAAATAGTTCACTAATGGGTGAACAACTTTAGTGGGTGAAACGGCTGGAGATGCAGGGTATCGATCCCCGTACTTCTCGCATGCTAAGCGAGCGCTCTACCATCTGAGCTACATCCCCGAGTTCAACGCTCACTGTGGGCTCATCCGGGAATTGAACCCGGGACCTCTCGCACCCTAAGCGAGAATCATACTACTAGACCAATGAGCCGCACACAAACATACCACTTTAACAAATTGGAAGAAGAAAACCCCCAGTCTTGATGAGGCTTGATGAATGTTTCAAACTTTGTAAACTATGCTGAGGTAGTAAGTGAAGGGTCGGTCACTGCCATCGAGTGTACACAAAACCTATCCATGCTGGAGGAAATAGATTAAAGAAAGGGGTGTGACAACAAAGACAATTATTTGACAGCGGTAAACGAGCGAAAAGAACAAAGTTATGACACAAAAACAACAAGCCCGAGGCATGGTAAAAAAAAAAAGGCCAAAAAAAAAAAAAAAAAAAAAAAAAAAAAAAAAAAAAAAAAAAAAAAAAAAAAAAAAAAAAAAAAAAAAAAAGGAGGAAAAACCCCAATTCGGGAAAAATTTGGTTTATTTTTGAAGTTTCTAAACTAAGCCGAAGTGATGGTTATTGGAATCAGGTGTGACAAAAACTTTATCATTTTGCTGGATTCCACACGGCCTGAGTGTTAACGTAATGTGCCGAAATAGCTCAGTTGGGAGAGCGTTAGACTGAAGATCTAAAGGTCCCTGGTTCGATTCCGGGTTTCGGCAACCAACGGCTGATAACATCCCATATGGTCTAGTGGCTAGTTAATGGAGTGGTTTCCGGAAGAGGAATAAACATGCATGAGGTAGGTGCATTTTAAAATATTACTAGAATTACATAAATATAATATGTGGGAAAGAATCTACTATTCTACTGGGTAGGAAGTTTCTACGGGAAAAGGGGGGATATCCTCAGCTTCGGGGTTTGGTGCACCATGATGGAAATGGGCACACACCATTTCCATTGATCCCTGGATCGCTGCCAATCGGGCCTTGAATCGGAAGGCACCCCAGGATCTTCTTCGTTCCTGGGGTACCATGATCCAAGAGACCCGACAACCAGGGGGAGAATCCTCCCATGCGAAGAATATTTATCATATTTTCGCTGGTAGGCATTCTCCATACTCCCTGGTTGGTCATAGCAGACCACGACGTCGACCATCACCCGGGAACAGGATAGTTGAAATTCAACATCCGGTCTTAACCTTTGCCCGGGGATGGCATTGTTGATCGTGACGTCGTGTCCCTGCTTGACTAGCAGCGACTCCAAGAGATCTTGGATGGTGTTGTGCCTCTTGGTGGCGAGCTGGAGACCTTCTTCACAGTGGTTAAGCACATGAAATTCGGTCTCGTTTTCCTTTCCGCATCGGCGGCAACTCGTATCTTGCTCCTGTGAGCAAAACCACGAGTGCCCCCGAAGAGGAAGGATGTCGAGCCGGGCTCTGTGAAGATATCTCCAGTCTCGGAAGGAGAGGGGCGTACGGCAGGATACCAGGCGAGCCATGTCTTTCGACTTGTCTTCCAGGGAGAGGCCAGTGGCAACTACTCCCTGGTGGCTCTTGTCGGAAATTAGGTTCCTGGTATAGCGCTGCCGAGCTACTTTCCGAAGTCCGCGGACTGCCTTGACTGGGCTTACGGAGACGTCATGGGCGACAATTCTTATATTTTCATCGCCGGATACATCAATCCGCACTCCCAGTCGTTTGGCAGCTTGGCGGGCAAGAGTCCAAAGATTGGACCCTGCCTCCGCGTACCTCAGTCTGTAGAGCCCCCCATCCACGGATCCCGAAAGATATTCCCCAACTGGCAACACTCCTGGATGCTCGTTTCTGAACCCTCGCCGGATGGTTTCATGGAGCTGCTCTCGACATATGTTCCTCACTGTAGGGTCTCTACAAGTGAGGAGCTGAGCAAACCCTGACGATGGTCCAGATATCGGCATCATCAGTGAGGCGGCATGTTCCTAGGCCCCCAACCCGCCGGTCCGCGTAGAAAAACGGGACCGTTGCGTGATTGGGAAGGTTGCAAATAAGGCCTAAGAACTTCCAACACTCAGTGTCCAGTTGGGTGAGGCAGTCTTTCAGGACCCGACCCGAAGCGAGGTGATGGGAAAGGGAAGGTAGAAGGTGGCTACGGAAAATCTCAAGTTTTTGCCATGGTGCGAGGTGGGAGGCGGCAATCTTGTCAAGGTTAGGGATAAGGTCAGTGGGAGGACGAAACCGCAATTTCCCGCCGATCGGTGTACCAAGATATGTCTCTTGGTCGTCTGGTCCCAAGCACCGAATGGGTTGAGTACCGATTCGGCACAGAGCCTCAGACGGCTTGCCTTTGTCAATGACCAAGTAAGCACACTTCCCGGCGTTGAATTGCAGCCCTAAGGTATCAGCGGTGAGGGATAAAATGTCTAAAATATTTTGGAGCTCGTCAGGAGAATTTGTAACAACGGCAATGTCGTCAGCATATGCCGTGGTCTTGACGAGCGAGCCAAATAATAAAAATCCGGGGTTGATATTGGACTTTCCGGCCCTGACGAGGGGCTCGGCAGCCAGATTAAAAATAGGGGCGCTAAGAGCGTCACCCTGACGAACACCTGCTGTTGGGGAAATACGAACAGATTCTTTCTGAACGGCAAAATCCATCCGATTCCCCGAGTAAATGTCCGCCAGGATGCGCCGGAGGTCGTCTGGTATCGGAAGAGAAGCAAACAGCTCTCCAAGAACGGCGTGAGAAACAGAACCAAACGCATTGCACATGTCTAGCCATGCTATAGACACATGCCTACGTTTGGTCCTTGTCTCCTCGACAACGGTCTGCAAGAGCTGTGTGTGCTCCTGGATACCATGGACCCCCGGGGAGAAACCCTTTTGCTCGGGGAGATAACCAGCCAAGATCTGAGGCGACCTCTGTGAGTCTCTGGCTGATTACTCCCGAGAACAGTTTGTAGATGGTCGGAAGAAGGGAAATTGGCCTAAAGTTGGAATAATCGCTAGTGTCCCCTTTCTTAAAGATGGGGACTGTTCGCGATATTTTCCAACAGTTAGGAATTCCAATCTTCCAAACTATTCTACAAACTGTTTCCAGCAAGATGCAGTCGGGGTCGAGGGCTCTTAGATGTCGATATTCTAGGCCATCGACCCCTGGTGATGTATTTGTAGCCCGGCGAAGTTAGGCTCAAGCTGTTTTTGGCTAGGCGCACGATTGAGGAAGTCCATCTGGTCCCTTGATGGATAGGACCAGTCGCAGGTGTCGTAGAGTACCCTCGCACTCTGTCACTGCTGCGAAGGTAGACTCGAGCGGTGGTAAGTCCTCTCGAGGTATTCCTCCGCAGCTTCAACACTGCCATCGTACGAGGGTGAACGATCTCCGAGCACCTCTCGAACGGCTCTTCTTGGGTAGATATTGAAAAGCCGTTGAATCTTCCTCGCTTCGTAGGCCTTGAGCTTGATCTGTCGCCGGGATCTCTGCATCTGCCGGTTTTGGTTTCTTTTTCTACCATTAGGGTTTCCTCAGGGTTTTTCAGGGCTAGGGTCTTCTAAAATCTGTGCTTTGGGGAGCCAGTCAGCAGTGCAACGTTCGAGGACGCCTTCAAGATCAAGAAGAGTCTCGCAGCTCAGAAAAGCAGGTACCCAGAGACAAGCGAAATCGCCGCCTCTTTGGCTTTGCTCTTCTGAGCTGTCTTGGCTGCATCCTCGAACATTTTGCTGACTGGGGGAAAAGGGTTGGGTCTCTTGAAGGGGATCGGGTTGTGGCCTTTCCGGAGCTACAGGTGGTGGATAAGAAATTTCTTGTAGAGGGAGTTCGTAGAGCCAACTAAAATTTTGTGTATTAAAAGATGCGGTGAACTCCCTCTCAAGAATTAAAATGGGGCTTTGGGTAAAATTTGCTGGAGATTGGGCATTACCAGGCCCCTCCTCTTCGATCGCCGGCATTCCCATCACGGATAACTCTTGACGCTCATCTTCTGTGACAGCGATCTCCTCTTGGAAGGTCGCTACCACAGAAGAATCCCGAACAGAGGTATCCGCGTTGAAAAACCGTGGCGACCGGATGGAGGGTGATTGCTGTGGTGCTGAGTGCAATCTCTGGTAATGCCCTTTTAGTGTAGGACCATGTCCAGCAAATCCACACACTCCGCATTCCCAATATTTAACTAGTCGGAGTGTGTGGGCTGTCTCTAGGTGTCTGTGGATACTACCCATGGCTCTGGTGTTAGTTGCCAAGGTAGTCCGCTCACACCTAGGACACTTCGTGGGTTTCCCAGGGTATTTTAAAATTATTTTGTCCCCTTCAATTCTGGAAGGGGAAAACGTGGGGAGAGAAGAGTGAGCGTGATTAGGAGACCCCTGCGAACCATCCATTGCAGATGCAATGGTTAGTTCGAGGGATTGGCGGAGAATACTGGAGGAAAGGGACTCAGTACAAGGTCTTGCATGTCTGCCGGCTGAAATAAACGAATTAAATTCCTTTTTACAGCCATGGCAGACATACTGGGTGGTGTACTGAACCCCTCTCCTAGAATGTCTTTCTTTTATGTGTGTCTCCGCCAATTGTCTCTTGCGATCCCCAGACCAGGGACCGCTACCTCGCTCACCTTGACAGGATTTCTCCCCACATTTTAAAATGTTTGGCAGAGGAACTGGGATTTTAATGATTTTTTTTTTTGGTTTTTTTTTTTTTTTAAAATTTTTTTAAAGTTTCCCCCCCTTTTTTTTTTTTCCCTGGGCCCACTTACAAAAAAAAGTGTAAAACAGAAATTCTTAGGAAGTAAAAACAAAAAATGAAAAAATAAATAAAATTAAAAAAAAAAAAAAAAAAAAAAAAAAAAAAAAAAAAAAAAAAAAAAAAAAAATATTTTTATTTTTTTTTTTTTTTAAAAAAAAAAAAAAAAAAAAAAAAGGGAAAGGGGAAAAAAATTTAAAAGAACGGAAAATGAGATGAAAAATGAATATAAATAAACAAGTAGAATGGAATATTAAAATTAAAGAAAAATATAGTATTGAATAAAAAGCAAAATATTTGTTTTTGTAAAAACAGAAGAGTTTCTCGGATGAAGTTAGATAAAAGAGAAGAACAATATAACGAGCTAAAACATAACATCAATAAAACCCAGAGCCCTTTGAAAACACATCTGCTCTCGACAAAGTCTAGCAGAAGACCCATGGCTAGTGATACCTGGCTAGGATACATGGCTTTCACCCAGGAGGCTCGGGTTCGATTCCCGGTATGGGAACAGTTTGAATTGTTCATTGTTACAATGTCATATTTTTGTTGCTTGGTTGAATCAAAAATAGAAAAATTCTCTGCTTTGGCAAGTTATCGATAATCAGTCATAAATGTACAGTCTTAGACGGATATTTGACGAAAAATTGCCGTCACTGTTTGAGTTTCAGTTTGAGAACACTTTTGCGGCTTTGTTGCAGCCAGAAGCCATAACTATTTAAATAGTTCACTAATGGGTGAACAACTTGAGTGGGTGAAACGGCTGGAGATGCAGGGTATCGATCCCCGTACTTCTCGCATGCTAAGCGAGCGCTCTACCATCTGAGCTACATCCCCGAGTACAACGCTCACTGTGGGCTCATCCGGGAATTGAACCCGGGACCTCTCGCACCCTAAGCGAGAATCATACTACTAGACCAATGAGCCGCACACAAACATACCACTTTAACAAATTGGAAGAAGAAAACCCCCAGTCCTGATGAGGCTTGATGAATGTTTCAAACTTTGTAAACTATGCTGAGGTAGTAAGTGAAGGGTCGGTCACTGCCATCGAGTGTACACAAAACCTACCCATGCTGGAGGAAATAGATTAAAGAAAGGGGTGTGACAACAAAGACAATTATTTGACAGCGGTAAACGAGCGAAAAGAACAAAGTTATGACACAAAAACAACAAGCCCGAGGCATGGTGATTTGCAAAAATGGTTGGGAGCTCCGGAAAAACACATGTCAGCAAGAATCGCACTACTAGACCAATAAGGTTACAAAAATTTAACATCAACTAACCTAGAGTGACAACCGCCAGTCCTGGAAAGACTTGGTTGATGTTTGCAAGTTTGTAAACTAAGCCGAAGTGATGGTTTTTGGAATCAGGTATGACAAAAACTTTATCATTTTGCTGGATTCCACACGGCCTGAGTGTTAATGTAATGTGCCGAAATAGCTCAGTTGGGAGAGCGTTAGACTGAAGATCTAAAGGTCCCTGGTTCGATCCCGGGTTTCGGCAACCAACGGCTGATAACATCCCATATGGTCTAGTGGCTAGTTTATAGAGGGGTTTCCGGAAGGGGAATAAACATGTATGAGGTAGGTGCATTTTAAAATATTACAAAAATTACATAAATAAAATATGAAGGAAAGAATCTACTAATCTACTGGGTAGGGAGTTTCTACGGGAAAAGGGGGGATATCCTCAGCTTCGGGGTTTGGTGCACCATGATGGAAATGGGCACACACCATATCCATTGATCCCTGGATCGCTGCCAATCGGGCCTTGAATCGGAAGGCTTCCCAGGATCTTCCGTTGATTCCGAGAATCGAACGGATTTCGTCGTTCCTGGGGTACCATGATTCAAGAGACCCGACAACCAGGGGGAGAATCCTCCCATGCAAAGAATATTTATCATATTTCCGCTGGTAGGCATTCTCCATACTCCCTGGTTGGTCATAGCAGACCACGACGTCAACCATCACCCGGGAACCGGATAGTTGAAATTCAACATCCGGTCTTAACCTTTGCCCGGGGATGGCATTGTTGATCGTGACGTCATGTCCCTGCTTGACTAGCAGCGATTCCAAGAGATCTTGGATGGTGTTGTGCCTCTTGGTGGCGAGCTGGAGACCTTCTTCACAGTGGTTAAGCACATGAAACCCGGTCTCGTTTTCCTTTCCGCATCGGCGGCAACTCGTATCTTGCTCCTGTGAGCAAAACCACGAGTGCCCCCGAAGAGGAAGGATGTCGAGCCGGGCCCTGTGAAGATATCTCCAGTCGCGGAAGGAGAGGGGCGTACGGCAGGATACCAGGCGAGCCATGTCTTTCGACTTGTCTTCCAGGGAGAGGCCAGTGGCAACTACTCCCTGGTGGCTCTTGTCGGAAATTAGGTCCCTGGTATAGCGCTGCCGAGCTACTTTCCGAAGTCCGCGGACTGCCTTGACTGGGCTTACGGAGACGTCATCGGCGACAATTCTTAGATTTTCGTCGCCGGATACATCAATCCGCACTCCCAGTCGTTTGGAAGCTTGGCGGGCAAGAGTCCAAAGATTGGACCCTGCCTCCGCGTACCTCAGTCTGTAGAGCCCCCCATTCACGGATCCCGAAAGACATTCCCCAACTGGCAACACTCCTGGATGCTCGTTTCTGAATCCTCGCCGGATGGTGTCATGGAGCTGCTCTCGGCATATGTTCCTCACTGTAGGGTCTCTACAAGTGAGGAGCTGAGCAGCCCTGGCGATGGTCCAGACATCGGCATCATCAGTGAGGCGGCATGTTCCTAGGCCCCAAACCCGCCGGTCCGCGTAGAAAAACGGGACCGTTGCGTGATTGGGAAGGTTGCAAATAAGGCCTAGAAACTTCCTACACTCAGTGTCCAGTTGGGTAAAACAGTCTTTCAGGACCCGACCCGAAGCGAGGTGATGGGAAAGGGAGGGAAGAAGGTGGCTACGGAAGATTTCAAGTTTTTGCCATGGTGCGAGGTGGGAGGAGGCAATCTTGTCGAGGTTAGGGATAAGGTCAGTTGGTGGTCGGAACCGCAATTTTCCTCCGATCGGTGTACCGAGATATGTTTCTTGGTCGTCTGGACCCAAGCACCGAATTAATTGATCACCAATTCGGCACTGGGCGTCAGACGGCTTGCCTTTGTCGAAGACCAGGCAAGCACACTTCCCGGCATTAAATTGCAGCCCCAAGGTGTTTGCGGTGAGGGTAAAAACGTTTAAAATGTTTTGGAGCTCGGAGGGAGAATTTGTAACCACGGCAATGTCGTCAGCATATGCCGTGGTTTTCACGAGCGAGCCAAATATTAAAAATCCGGGGTTAATATTGGACTTTCCGGCCCTGACGAGGGGCTCGGAAGCCAGGTTAAAAATAGGGGAACTAAGAGCGTCACCCTGGCGAACACCTGCTGTCGGGAAAATGCGGATGGATTCTTTCCCAACGGCAAAATCCATCCGATTTTCCGAATATATGTCCACCAGGATGCGCCGGAGGTCCTCTGGTATTGGAAGTGATGTGAACAGCTCATTCAGAACGGCGTGAGGCACAGATCCAAACGCGTTGCACATGTCCAGCCATGCTATAGACATGTGCTTTCGTTTGGTCTTTGTCTCCTCGACAACCATCTGTAAGAGCTGTGTATGTTCCTGAATACCATGGACCCCCGGGAGGAAACCCTTTTGCTCGGGATATAACCAGCCAAGGTCTGAAGCGACTTGTGTTATTCTTTGGCTGATCACTCCCGAGAACAGTTTGTAAATGGTAGGAAGAAGAGATATTGGTCTAAAGTTGGAATAGTCGCTAGTGTCCCCTTTCTTGAAAATGGGGACAGTTCTCGATGTCTTCCAACAATTAGGAACCCCTATCTTCCAAACCATTTTACAAACTGTTTCCAGCAGAATGCAGTTGGGGTCGATGGCTCTAAGATGACGGTATTCTAGGCCATCAACCCCTGGTGATGTGTTGGTAGCCCGGCGAAGCTTAGCTTCAAGCTCTTGTTGGGTTGGCGCACGATTAAGGAAGTTCATCTGGTCTTCTGAAGGTTGGGACCAGTCGCAGGTGTCGTAGAGTTCCCTCGCACTTTGGCACTGCTGCGGAGATGGTCTCAATCGGTTGTAAGTCCTCTTGAGATATTCCTCCGCAGCTTGTACAGTACCATCGTAACTGCTGCAAGACCGTCGGTAAACGGTCTTCGAGCACCTGTCGAACGGCTCTTCTTGGGTAAATGTTGAAGAGCCGCTGAATCTTCCTCGCCTCGTACGCCTTTTGCTTGATATGTCGCCGGGCCTTCTGCATCTGCCGGTTTTGGATTCTTTTTCTTTTGTCAGGGTTTCCTCGGGGTTGTTCAGGGCTAGGGTCTTGTAAAATTTGTGCTTTAGGGAGCCAGTCAGCTGTGCAACGTTCGAGGACATCGTCTAGGTCATGTAGAGTCTCACAGCTCAAGAAGGCAGGAACCCAGAGACTGACAAAATCGTCGTCTCTTTGGCTCTGCTCTTCTGAGCTGTTATGACTACGTCCTCGATTGCTTTGCTGACTGGGGACAAAGGTTAAGGTCTCGGGGTTAGGTGAAGGGTCTAAAATCTCTTGTAATAAAATTGTGGGGCTAGTATTTTCTTGTGGGGGGAGTTCATAAAGCCAACTAAAATTTTGTGTATTAAAAGAGGAGGCGAACTCCCTCCCAAGATCTAAAATAGGGCTAGCGGTAAAATTTGCTGGGGATAGGACATTACCAGGGGATTCCTCGATCGCTGGGATTTCCACCACGGATAGCTCATCACGCTCGTCTTCTGTTGCAGTAACATCCTCTAGAGAGATCACTGCAGCAGAAGAGTCACGGTTGGAGCCATCCATACTGGATATCCCAGCAAATCGGATGGAGGGTGATGGGTTGTTATTAGAATGTAACCTTTGGTAATGTCCTTTTAGCGTAGGGCCATCTCCAGCAAATCCACACACTCCGCATTCCCAATATTTAACTAGTCGGAGTGTGTGGGCTGTCTCTAGGTGTCTGTGGATACTACCCATGGCTCTGGTGTTAGTTGCCAAGGTAGTCCACTCACACCTAGGACACTTCGTGGGTTTACCAGGGTATTTTAAAATTATTTTGTCCCCTTCAATTCTGGAAGGGGAAAACGTGGGGAGAGAAGAGTGAGCGGGATTAAGAGACCCCTGCGAACCATCCATTGCAGATGCAATGGTTAGTTCGAGGGATTGGCGGAGAATACTGGAGGAAAGGGACTCAGTACAAGGTCTTGCATGTCTGCCGGCTTAAATAAACGAATTAAATTCCTTTTTACAGCCAAGGCAGACATACTGGGTGGTGTACTGAACCCCTCTCCTAGAATGTCTTTCTTTTATGTGTGTCTCCGCCAATTGTCTCTTGCGATCCCCAGACCAGGGACCGCTACCTCGCTCACATTGACAGGATTTCTCCCCACATTTTAAAATAATTGGCAGAGGAACTGGGATTTTAATGATTGTCCCATGGAGTCTTACTCTAGTAGCATTTCTACTAGATGCTCCTACCTCTGCCATTGCTACCCTGGGCCCACTTACATATAAAAGAATAAAACAGTAATTCTTATTGACTAAAAACAAACAAATAAAGAAAAAATCGGTAAAATATTGTTAGAAAAATTTTAAAAAAACCATTAAACATCTGAAGAGAAAATTCTAAAAAAATATAGAAAGAAAGGAATTTAGAAATTTAAGAAAGAAAGAAAAAAAATAGCAAAATAGATGTTTTAAGTACTAAAAATTAAAAATTAAATAATTTTGTAAAGAATAAAAAAAAATAGAAACCGAAGAAATTGTGGAATAAAAAATTTAGTGAAGAATAAAGAAAAAATTTTAAAAACAAAGAAATTGTGGAATAAAAAAATTAATGAAGAATTAAAAAAAAAATAATAATTTAAAAACCGAAGAAAGTGTGAAATCAAATGAAAAAAAATTCATGGATAAAAAGAATAAATAAATAAATTCTATAGTGTACTAAAATTAAAGAAAGATATGCATTAAAATTCAATATTTGTTTTGGTTAAAGCATAATAAAATTTTTTTTAAAGGGTTTTTTGGATGTCAATGGATAAAATGTAAAAATAATACAAGGAGCTAAAACATTTCATCAATGAAAACGGGAGCTATTTAAAAACACGTCTGCTCTACACGAAGTCTAGCAGAGGAAAAAAAAAAAAAAGGCCGCGCGACTTAAGTGTCCGCGATGCCTCAAATACAAACGGCTATTTAAAAAATAAAGGTCGCTTTAAGCATTTTTTTCAAATTTTGGACAAAACAACAACAAGCCCGAGGCATGGTGATTTGCAAAAATGGTTGGGAGCTCCGGAAAAACACATGTCAGCAAGAATCGCACTACTAGACCAATAAGGTTACAAAAATTTAACATCAACTAACCTAGAGTGACAACCGCCAGTCCTGGAAAGACTTGGTTGATGTTTGCCAGTTTCTAAACTAAGCCGAAGTGATGGTTATTGGAATCAGGTGTGACAAAAACTTTATCATTTTGCTGGATTCCACACGGCCTGAGTGTTAACGTTATGTGCCGAAATAGCTCAGTTGGGAGAGCGTTAGACTGAAGATCTAAAGGTCCCTGGTTCGATCCCGGGTTTCGGCAACCAACGGCTGACAACATCCCATATGGTCTAGTGGCTAGGATACCTGGCTTTCACCCAGGAGGCTCGGGTTCGATTCCCGGTATGGGAACAGTTAGAATTGTTCATTGTTACAATGTCATATTTTTGTTGCTTGTGTAACGAAACGCCAAGCGAAGCCCCTTCTTGCCCCTTTTATTTTTGCTTAAATAAACTAAGACCTTATTTCTTAAACTCTCCTTAACTTAATACCCCACTAGTTGACCTAGTTATTAGACTTTCTAGAAAATATAACAAGCGGAGAGAACAAGTCTCGGCACGCCCGTTATAAATAGAAACTTTTATGATTTGTCCAAAGCCGCCCAAAACGGCCTTAACCTGCCGTAGCTAAAAATAGATATATTTTTGTCTGTTGGGAATTGCCCGAAACGGCCCGAAACTGCCCGGCCTATTTTTAACAATCGTCCAAATTCGCCCGATACCGCTTGAATTTGTCCGCCTATACCTCTTCGTGACGTCCAAATTCGCCCGATACCACCCGATTTTGTCCGCCTATACCTTAACATTGTCCCGTATGTCCCCCACGGGATGATGACTAACATATAAAAAGCCACCGTAAACTCCCAAAAGGCAGTCAGATCTACTCTGTCTGCTCCGTGTGCCAACTTAGGCCTCTGCAGCTCTCCCGCCGAGCCCGCTACCGTAACTCTTGCAAGCCGCAGAATAAGTACCCTTTAAGTAATCACTAAGTAGCTGATTGACTATTACTTTATTACGTCTATGCCTTGAAGTTAGTACCCATTGGTAACCTTAAAGTGTCATGAGTCTTCTTCCCTCAATTTACGAGCTTGTTTAATTATTCTACGGCAACCTGTCGCAAATGGGTTTATAATACACGGCTTTTTATTTATTGCGTGCGTGTTGTTTTATGCTTGCTAAGTATACAAGACATTGTGAGTAAAGACGCCGCATTAAATTAAACTTTTCCGTATTGGAGACAACATGACAACGTCATGTACTCCTTTACACTTGGTTGAATCAAAAATAGAAAAATTCTCTTCTTTGGCAAGTTATCGATAATCAGTAATCGGTGTACAGTCTTAGACGGAGATTTGACGAAAAATTGCCGTCACTGTTTGAGTTTCAGTTTGAGAACACTTTTGCGGCTTTATTGCAGCCAGAAGCCATAACTATTTAAATAGTTCACTAATGGGTGAACAACTTGAGTGGGTGAAACGGCTGGAGATGCAGGGTATCGATCCCCGTACTTCTCGCATGCTAAGCGAGCGCTCTACCATCTGAGCTACATCACCGAATACAACGCTCACTGTGGGCTCATCCGGGAATTGAACCCGGGACCTCTCGCACCCTAAGCGAGAATCATACTACTAGACCAATGAGCCGCACACAAACATACCACTTTAACAAATTGGAAGAAGAAAACCCCCAGTCCTGATGAGGCTTGATGAATGTTTCAAACTTTGTAAACTATGCTGAGGTAGTAAGTGAAGGGTCGGTCACTGCCATCGAGTGTACACAAAACCTACCCATGCTGGAGGAAATAGATTAAAGAAAGGGGTGTGACAACAAAGACAATTATTTGACAGCGGTAAACGAGCGAAAAGAACAAAGTTATGACACAAAAACAACAAGCCCGAGGCATGGTGATTTGCAAAAATGGTTGGGAGCTCCGGAAAAACACATGTCAACAAGAATCGCACTACTAGACCAATAAGGTTACAAAAATTTAACATCAACTAACCTAGAGTGACAACCGCCAGTCCTGGAAAGACTTGGTTGATGTTTGCAAGTTTCTAAACTAAGCCGAAGTGATGGTTACCACCGTAAATTGCATTTGTTTGTTTTTGTTTTGTTTGTTAATATTATGATCCCCACCATTGCCAGATTTCGATTTTTTCCCCTTGCGAACGTCTGCATCCGACAGCCTAATTGTTTTGCTTTATTTTGTTTGAATGCCCTAAATAGCTGATACAATGAGCCAATAAAAGATAATTTTAATAAAAAAAAAAAAAAGATCTAAAGGTCCCTGGATCGATCCCGGGTTTCGGCAACCAACGGCTGATAACATCCGATATGGTCTAGTGGCTACTTTATGGAGGGGTTTCCGGAAGGGGAATAAACATGTATGGGGTGGGTGCATTTAAAAATATTACTAAAATTACATAAATAAAATTAATGGGAAAGAATCTACTAATCTACTGGGTAGGGAGTTACTACGGGAAGAGGGGGGTTATCCTCAGCTTCGGGGTTTGGTGCACCATGATGGAAATGGGCACACACCATATCCATTGATCCCTGGATCGCTGCCAATCGGGCCTTGAATCGGAAGGCCCCCCAGGATCTTCCGTTGATTCCAAGAATCGAACGGATTTCGTCGTTCCTGGGGTACCATGATCCAAGAGACCCGACAACCAGGGGGAGAATCCTCCCATGCGAAGAATATTTATCATATTTCCGCTGGTAGGCATTCTCCATACTCCCTGGTTGGTCATAGCAGACCACGACGTCGACCATCACCCGGGAACCGGATAGTTGAAATTCAACATCTGGTCTTAACCTTTGCCCGGGGATGGCATTGTTGATCGTGACGTCGTGTCCCTGCTTGACTAGCAGCGACTCCAAGAGATCTTGGATGGTGTTGTGCCTCTTGGTGGCGAGCTGGAGACCTTCTTCACAGTGGTTAAGCACATGAAACCCGGTCTCGTTTTCCTTTCCGCATCGGCGGCAACTCGTGTCTTGCTCCTGTGAGCAAAACCACGAGTGCCCCCGAAGAGGAAGGATGTCGAGCCGGGCCCTGTGAAGATATCTCCAGTCTCGGAAGGAGAGGGGCGTACGGCAGGATACCAGGCGAGCCATGTCTTTCGACTTGTCTTCCAGGGAGAGGCCAGTGGCAACTACTCCCTGGTGGCTCTTGTCGGAAATTAGGTCCCTGGTATAGCGCTGCCGAGCTACTTTCCGAAGTCCGCGGACTGCCTTGACTGGGCTTACGGAGACGTCATCGGCGACAATTCTTAGATTTTCGTCGCCGGATACATTAATCCGCACTCCCAGTCGTTTGGCAGCTTGGCGGGCAAGAGTCCAAAGATTGGACCCTGCCTCCGCGTACCTCAGTCTGTAGAGCCCCCATCCACGGATCCCGAAAGATATTCCCCAACTGGCAACACTCCTGGAAGCTCGTTTCTGAACCCTCGCCGGATGGTGTCATGGAGCTGCTCTCGGCATATGTTCCTCACTGTAGGGTCTCTACAAGTGAGGAGCTGAGCAGCCCTGGCGATGGTCCAGATATCGGCATCATCAGTGAGGCGGCATGTTCCTGGGCCCCCAACCCGCCGGTCCGCGTAGAAAAACGGGACCGTTGCGTGATTGGGAAGGTTGCAAATAAGGCCTAGAAACTTCCTACACTCAGTGTCCAGTTGGGTAAGGCAGTCTTTCAGGACCCGACCCGAAGTGAGGTGATGGGAAAGGGAGGGAAGAAGGTGGCTACGGAAGATTTCAAGTTTTTGCCATGGTGCGAGGTGGGAGGCGGCAATCTTGTCAAGGTTAGGGATAAGGTCAGTGGGAGGACGTAACCGCAATTTCCCGCCGATCGGTGTACCAAGATATGTCTCTTGGTCGTCTGGTCCCAAGCACCGAATGGGTTGAGTACCGATTCGGCACAGAGCCTCAGCCGGCTTGCCTTTGTCAATGACCAAGCAAGCACAATTCCCGGCGTTGAATTGCAGCCCTAAGGTGTCAGCGGTGAGGGATAACATGTCTAAAAAATTTTGGAGCTCGTCAGGAGAATTTGTAACCACGGCAATGTCGTCAGCATATGCCGTGGTCTTGACGAGTGAGCGAAATAATAAAAATCCGGGGTTGATATTGGACTTTCCGGCCCTGACGAGGGGCTCGGAAGCCAGATTAAAAATAGGGGCGCTAAGAGCGTCACCCTGACGAACACCTGCTGTTGGGGAAACACGAACAGATTCTTTCTGAACGGCAAAATCCATCCGATTCCCCGAGTAAATGTCCGCCAGGATGCGCCGGAGGTCGTCTGGTATCGGAAGAGAAGCAAACAGCTCTCCAAGAACGGCGTGAGGAACAGAACCAAACGCATTGCACATGTCTAGCCATGCTATAGACACATGCCTACGTTTGGTCCTTGTCTCCTCGACAACGGTCTGCAAGAGCTGTGTGTGCTCCTGGATACCATGGACCCCCGGGAGGAAACCTTTTTGCTCGGGAGATAACCAGCCAAGATCTGAGGCGATCTCTGTGAGTCTCTGGCTGATTACTCCCGAGAACAGTTTGTAGATGGTCGGAAGAAGGGAAATTGGCCTAAAGTTGGAATAATCGCTAGTGTCCCCTTTTTTAAAGATGGGGACTGTTCGCGATATTTTCCAACAGTTAGGAATTCCAATCTTCCAAACTATTCTACAAACTGTTTCCAGCAAGATGCAGTCGGGGTCGAGGGCTCTTAGATGTCGATATTCTAGGCCATCGACCCCTGGTGATGTATTTGTAGCCCGGCGAAGTTTAGCCTCAAGCTCTTTTTGGCTAGGCGCACGATTGAGGAAGTCCATCTGGTCCCTTGATGGATGGGACCAGTCGCAGGTGTCGTAGAGTACCCTCGCACTCTGGCACTGCTGCGAAGGTAGACTCGAGCGGTGGTAAGTCCTCTCGAGGTATTCCTCCGCAGCTTCAACAGTGCCATCGTACGAGGGTGAACGATCTCCGAGCACCTCTCGAACGGCTCTTCTTGGGTAGATATTGAAAAGCCGTTGAATCTTCCTCGCTTCGTAGGCCTTGAGCTTGATCTGTCGCCGGGCTCTCTGCATCTGCCGGGTTTGGTTTCTTTTTCTACCATTAGGGTTTCCTCGGGGTTTTTCAGGGCTAGGGTTTTCTAAAATCTGTGCTTTGGGAGCCAGTCAGCAGTGCAACGTTCGAGGACGCCTTCAAGATCAAGAAGAGTCTCGCAGCTCAGAAAAGCAGGTACCCAGAGACAAGCGAAATCGCCGCCTCTTTGGCTTTGCTCTTCTGAGCTGTCTTGGCTGCATCCTCGAACATTTTGCTGACTGGGGAAAAAGGGTTGGGTCTCTTGAGGGGGATCGGGTTGGGGCCCTTCCGGAACTACAGGTGGTGGATAAGAAATTTCTTGTAGAGGGAGTTCGTAGAGCCAACTAAAATTTTGTGTATTAAAAGATGCGGTGAACTCCCTCTCAAGAATTAAAATGGGGCTTTGGGTAAAATTTGCTGGAGATTGGGCATTACCAGGCCCCTCCTCTTCGATTGCCGGCATTCCCATCACGGATAACTCTTGACGCTCATCTTCTGTGACAGCGATCTCCTCTTGGAAGGTCGCTACCACAGAAGAATCCCGAACAGAGGTATCCGCGTTGAAAAACCGTGGCGACCGGATGGAGGGTGATTGCTGTGGTGCTGAGTGCAATCTCTGGTAATGCCCTTTTAGTGTAGGGCCATCTCCAGCAAATCCACACACTCCGCATTCCCAATATTTAACTAATCGGAGTGTGTGGGCTGTCTCTAGGTGTCTGTGGATACTACCCATGGCTCTGGTGTTAGTTGCCAAGGTAGTCCACTCACACCTAGGACACTTCGTGGGTTTCCCAGGGTATTTTAAAATTATTTTGTCCCCTTCAATTCTGGAAGGGGAAAACGTGGGGAGAGAAGAGTGAGCGGGATTAGGAGACCCCTGCAGAACCATCCATTGCAGATGCAATGGTTAGTTCGAGGGATTGGCGGAGAATACTGGAGGAAAGGGACTCAGTACAAGGTCTTGCATGTCTGCCGGCTGAAATAAACGAATTAAATTCCTTTTTACAGCCAAGGCAGACATACTGGGTGGTGTACTGAAACCCTCTCCTAGAATGTCTTTCCTTTATGTGTGTCTCCGCCAATTGTCTCTTGCGATCCCCAGACCAGGGACCGCTACCTCGCTCACCTTGACAGGATTTCTCCCCACATTTTAAAATGTTTGGCAGAGGAACTGGGATTTTAATGATTGTCCCATGGAGTCTTACTCTAGTAGAATTTCTACTAGATGCTCCTTCCTCTGCCATTGCTACCCTGGGCCCACTTACATATAAGAGTGTAAAACAGAAATTCTTAGGAAGTAAAAACAAAAAATGAAATAAAATTCGGAAAAATATAGGGAGAAAAATTTAAAGATCAATTAAAAATATGAAGAAAAATATTTTTTTATAGGATTTTAGAGGATTAAAAAATAAATAAATAAATAATAAGGGAAATGGGAAAAAAAAATTAAAAGAACGGAAAATGAGATGAAAAATGAATATAAATAAACAAGTAGAATGGAATATTAAAATTACAGAAAAAATAGTATTGAATAAAAGCAAAATATTTGTTTTTGTAAAAACAGAAGAGTTTCTCGGATGAAGTTAGATAAAAGAGAAAAACAATATAACGAGCTAAAACATAACATCAATAAAAACCCAGAGCCCTTTGAAAACACGTCTGCTCTCGACAAAGTCTAGCAGAAGGATCTGACCCATATGGTCTAGTGGCTAGTTTATGGAGGGGTTTCCGGAAGGGGAATAAACATGTATGGGGTGGGTGCATTTAAAAATATTACTAAAATTACATAAATAAAATAAATGGTTAAGAATCTACTAATCTACTGGGTATAGAGTTACTACGGGAAGAGGGGGGTTATCCTCAGCTTCGGGGTTTGGTGCACCATGATGGAAATGGGCACACACCATATCCATTGATCCCTGGATCGCTGCCAATCGGGCCTTGAATCGGAAGGCCCCCCAGGATCTTCCGTTGATTCCAAGAATCGAACGGATTTCGTCGTTCCTGGGGTACCATGATCCAAGAGACCCGACAACCAGGGGGAGAATCCTCCCATGCGAAGAATATTTATCATATTTCCGCTGGTAGGCATTCTCCATACTCCCTGGTTGGTCATAGCAGACCACGACGTCGACCATCACCCGGGAACCGGATAGTTGAAATTCAACATCTGGTCTTAACCTTTGCCCGGGGATGGCATTGTTGATCGTGACGTCGTGTCCCTGCTTGACTAGCAGCGACTCCAAGAGATCTTGGATGGTGTTGTGCCTCTTGGTGGCGAGCTGGAGACCTTCTTCACAGTGGTTAAGCACATGAAACCCGGTCTCGTTTTCCTTTCCGCATCGGCGGCAACTCGTGTCTTGCTCCTGTGAGCAAAACCACGAGTGCCCCCGAAGAGGAAGGATGTCGAGCCGGGCCCTGTGAAGATATCTCCAGTCTCGGAAGGAGAGGGGCGTACGGCAGGATACCAGGCGAGCCATGTCTTTCGACTTGTCTTCCAGGGAGAGGCCAGTGGCAACTACTCCCTGGTGGCTCTTGTCGGAAATTAGGTCCCTGGTATAGCGCTGCCGAGCTACTTTCCGAAGTCCGCGGACTGCCTTGACTGGGCTTACGGAGACGTCATCGGCGACAATTCTTAGATTTTCGTCGCCGGATACATCAATCCGCACTCCCAGTCGTTTGGCAGCTTGGCGGGCAAGAGTCCAAAGATTGGACCCTGCCTCCGCGTACCTCAGTCTGTAGAGCCCCCATCCACGGATCCCGAAAGATATTCCCCAACTGGCAACACTCCTGGAAGCTCGTTTCTGAACCCTCGCCGGATGGTGTCATGGAGCTGCTCTCGGCATATGTTCCTCACTGTAGGGTCTCTACAAGTGAGGAGCTGAGCAGCCCTGGCGATGGTCCAGATATCGGCATCATCAGTGAGGCGGCATGTTCCTAGGCCCCCAACCCGCCGGTCCGCGTAGAAAAACGGGACCGTTGCGTGATTGGGAAGGTTGCAAATAAGGCCTAGAAACTTCCTACACTCAGTGTCCAGTTGGGTAAGGCAGTCTTTCAGGACCCGACCCGAAGTGAGGTGATGGGAAAGGGAGGGAAGAAGGTGGCTACGGAAGATTTCAAGTTTTTGCCATGGTGCGAGGTGGGAGGCGGCAATCTTGTCGAGGTTAGGGATAACGTCAGTTGGTGGTCGTAACCGCAATTTTCCTCCGATCGGTGTACCAAGATATGTTTCTTGGTCGTCTGGACCCAAGCACCGAATTAATTGATCACCCATTCGGCACTGGGCGTCAGACGGCTTGCCTTTGTCGAAGACCAGGCAAGCACACTTCCCGGCATTAAATTGCAGCCCCAAGGTGTTTGCGGTGAGGGTAAAAACGTTTAAAATGTTTTGGAGCTCGGAGGGAGAATTTGTAACCACGGCAATGTCGTCAGCATATACCGTGGTTTTCACGAGCGAGCCAAATAATAAAAATCCGGGGTTAATATTGGACTTTCCGGCCCTGACGAGGGGCTCGGAAGCCAGGTTAAAAATAGGGGAACTAAGAGCGTCACCCTGGCGAACACCTGCTGTCGGGAAAATGCGGATGGATTCTTTCCCAACGGCAAAATCCATCCGATTTTCCGAATATATGTCCACCAGGATGCGCCGGAGGTCTTCTGGTATTGGAAGTGATGTGAACAGCTCATTCAGAACGGCGTGAGGCACAGATCCAAACGCGTTGCACATGTCCAGCCATGCTATAGACATGTGCTTTCGTTTGGTCTTTGTCTCCTCGACAATCGTCTGTAAGAGCTGTGTATGTTCCTGAATACCATGGACCCCCGGGAGGAAACCCTTTTGCTCGGGAGATAACCAGCCAAGGTCTGAAGCGACTTGCGTTATTCTCTGGCTGATCACTCCCGAGAACAGTTTGTAAATGGTAGGAAGAAGGGATATTGGTCTAAAGTTGGAATAGTCGCTAGTGTCCCCTTTCTTGAAAATGGGGACAGTTCGCGATGTCTTCCAACAATTAGAAACCCCTAGCTTCCAAACCATTTTACAAACTGTTTCCAGCAGAATGCAGTTGGGGTCGATGGCTCTAAGATGACGGTATTCTAGGCCATCAACCCCTGGTGATGTGTTAGTAGCCCGGCGAAGCTTAGCTTCATGCTCTTGTTGGGTTGGCGGACGATTAAGGAAGTTAATCTGGTCCTCTGAAGGTTGGGACCAGTCGCAGGTGTCGTAGAGTTCCCTCGCACTTTGGCACTGCTGCGGAGATGGTCTCAATCGGTTGTAAGTCCTCTTGAGATATTCCTCCGCAGCTTGTACAGTACCATCGTCGGAAGGTGAACGGTCTTCGAGCACCTCTCGAACGGCTCTTCTTGGGTAAATTTTGAAGAGCCGCTAAATCTTCCTCGCCTCGTACGCCTTTTGCTTGATATGTCGCCGGGCCTTCTGCATCTGCCGGTTTTGGTTTCTTTTTCTTTTTTCAGGGTTTCCTCGGGGTTGTTCAGGGCTAGGGTCTTGTAAAATTTGTGCTTTAGGGAGCCAGTCAGCTGTGCAACGTTCGAGGACGTCGTCTAGGTCATGTAGAGTCTCACAGCTCAAGAAGGCAGGAACCCAGAGACTGACAAAATCGTCGTCTCTTTGGCTCTGCTCTTCTGAGTTGTTATGACTACGTCCTCGATTGCTTTGCTGACTGGGGACAAAGGTTAAGGTCTCGGGGTTAGGTGAAGGGTCTAAAATCTCTTGTAATAAAATTGTGGGGCTAGTATTTTCTTGTGGGGGGAGTTCATAAAGCCAACTAAAATTTTGTGTATTAAAAGAGGAGGCGAACTCCCTCCCAAGATCTAAAATTGGGCTAGCGGTAAAATTTGCTGGGGATAGGACATTACCAAGGGATTCCTCGATCGCTGGGATTTCCACCACGGATAGCTCATCCCGCTCGTCTTCTGTTGCAGTAACATCCTCTAGAGAGATCACTGCAGCAGAAGAGTCACGGTTGGAGCCATCCATACTGGATATCCCAGCAAATCGGATGGAAAGTGGAGGGTTGTTATTAGAATGTAACCTTTGGTAATGTCCTTTTAGTGTAGGGCCATCTCCAGCAAATCCACACACTCCGCATTCCCAATATTTAACTAGTCGGAGTGTGTGGGCTGTCTCTAGGTGTCTGTGGATACTACCCATGGCTCTGGTGTTAGTTGCCAAGGTAGTCCACTCACACCTAGGACACTTCGTGGGTTTACCAGGGTATTTTAAAATTATTTTGTCCCCTTCAATTCTGGAAGGGGAAAACGTGGGGAGAGAATAGTGAGCGGGATTAAGAGACCCCTGCGAACCATCCATTGCAGATGCAAAGGTTAGTTCGAGGGATTGGCGGAGAATACTGGAGGAAAGGGACTCAGTACAAGGTCTTGCATGTCTGCCGGCTGAAATAAACGAATTAAATTCCTTTTTACAGCCAAGGCAGACATACTGGGTGGTGTACTGAACCCCTCTCCTAGAATGTCTTTCTTTTATGTGTGTCTCCGCCAATTGTCTCTTGCGATCCCCAGACCAGGGACCGCTACCTCGCTCACCTTGACAGGATTTCTCCCCACATCTTAAAATGTTTGGCAGAGGAACTGGGATTTTAATTATTGTCCCATGGAGTCTTACTCTAGTAGCATTTCTACTAGATGCTCCTACCTCTGCCATTGCTACCCTGGAACCACTTACATGTGCAAGAATAAAACAGTAATTCTTATTGACTAAAACCAAAGAAGTAAAGCAAGAATCGGTAAAATATTGTTAGAAAAATAAAAAATAAACCATTAAAAATCTGAAGAGAAAAATCTTTATAAATATAGGGAGAAAGGATTCATAGAAATTTAAGAAAGAGGAAAAAAATAGCTAAATTGACGTTTTAAGTAATAAAAATTAAAAATAAAATAATTTTGTGAAGAATAAAAAAATTAAAACAGAAGAAATTGTGGAATAAAAAAAATTAAGTGAAGAATCAAAAATAAATATAAAATAAATTTAAACCGAAGAAATTGTGAAATAAAAAAAAAATTGTTAAGAATAAAAAAAATTTTAAAAACCGAAGAAAGTGTGGAATCAAATGAAAAAAAACAAGGATGAAAATAATTAATAAATAAATTCTATGGAGTATTAAAATTAAAGAAATATATGCATAAAAATTCAATATTTGTTTTGGTTCAAGCATAAGAATGTTTTTAAGGGATTTTTGGATGTCAATGGATAAAATGTAAAAATAATACAAGGAGCTAAAACACTTCATCAATAAAAACCGGAGCTCTTTAAAAACACGTCTGCTCTCCACAAAGTCTAGCAGAAGGACCCATTGGAACCCGAAGTCGAAGTGATGGTTATTGGAATCAGGTGTGACAAAAACTTTATCATTTTGCTGGATTCCACACGGCCTGAGTGTTAACGTAATGTGCCGAAATAGCTCAGTTGGGAGAGCGTTAGACTGAAGATCTAAAGGTCCCTGGTTCGATCCCGGGTTTCGGCAACCTACGGCTGATAACATCCCATATGGTCTAGTAGCTAGTTAATGGAGTGGTTTCCGGAAGGGGAATAAACATGTATGAGGTAGGTGCATTTTAAAATATTACTAAAATTACATAAATAAAATATGTGGGAAAGAATCTACTAATCTACTGGGTATGGAGTTTCTACGGGAAAACGGGGGATATCCTCAGCTTCGGGGTTTGGTGCACCATGATGGAAATGGGCACACACCATTTCCATTGATCCCTGGATCGCTGCCAATCGGGCTTTGAATCGGAAGGCACCCCAGGATCTTCCGTTGATTCCGAGAATCGAACGGATTTCGTCGTTCCTGGGGTACCATGATCCAAGAGACCCGACAACCAGGGGGAGAATCCTCCCATGCGAAGAATATTTATCATATTTCCGCTGGTAGGCATTCTCCATACTCCCTGGTTGGTCATAGCAGACCACGACGTCGACCATCACCCGGGAACCGGATAGTTGAAATTCAACATCCGGTCTTAACCTTTGCCCGGGGATGGCATTGTTGATCGTGACGTCGTGTCCCTGCTTGACTAGCAGCGACTCCAAGAGATCTTGGATGGTGTTGTGCCTCTTGGTGGCGAGCTGGAGACCTTCTTCACAGTGGTTAAGCACATGAAACCCGGTCTCGTTTTCCTTTCCGCATCGGCGGCAACTCGTATCTTGCTCCTGTGAGCAAAACCACGAGTGCCCCCGAAGAGGAAGGATGTCGAGCCGGGCCCTGTGAAGATATCTCCAGTCTCGGAAGGAGAGGGGCGTACGGCAGGATACCAGGCGAGCCATGTCTTTCGACTTGTCTTCCAGGGAGAGGTCAGTGGCAACTACTCCCTGGTGGCTCTTGTCGGAAATTAGGTCCCTGGTAAAGCGCTGCCGAGCTACTTTCCGAAGTCCGCGGACTGCCTTGACTGGGCTTACGGAGAAGTCATCGGCGACAATTCTTAGATTTTCATCGCCGGATACATCAATCCGCACTCCCAGTCGTTTGGCAGCTTGGCGGGCAAGAGTCCAAAGATTGGACCCTGCCTCCGCGTACCTCAGTCTGTAGAGCCCCCCATCCACGGATCCCGAAAGATATTCCCCAACTGGCAACACTCCTGGATGCTCGTTTCTGAACCCTCGCCGGATGGTTTCATGGAGCTGCTCTCGACATATGTTCCTCACTGTAGGGTCTCTACAAGTGAGGAGCTGAGCAGCCCTGGCGATGGTCCAGATATCGGCATCATCAGTGAGGCGGCATGTTCCTAGGCCCCCAACCCGCCGGTCCGCGTAGAAAAACGGGACCGTTGCGTGATTGGGAAGGTTGCATATAAGGCCTAGAAACTTCCTACACTCAGTGTCCAGTTGGGTAAGACAGTCTTTCAGGACCCGACCCGAAGCTAGGTGATGGGAAAGGGAGGGAAGAAGGTGGCTACGGAAAATCTCAAGTTTTTGCCATGGTGCGAGTTTTGGGAGGCGGCAATCTTGTCAAGGTTAGGGATTAGGTCAGTGGGAGGACGAGACCGCAATTTCCCGCCGATCGGTGTACCAAGATATGTCTCTTGGTCGTCTGGTCCCAAGCACCGAATGGGTTGAGTACCGATTCGGCACAGAGCCTCAGACGGCTTGCCTTTGTCAATGACCAAGCAAGCACACTTCCCGGCGTTGAATTGCAGCCCTAAGGTATCAGCGGTGAGGGATAAAATGTCTAAAATATTTTGGAGCTCGGAGGGAGAATTTGTAACCACGGCAATGTCGTTAGCATATGCCGTGGTTTTCACGAGCGAGCCAAATATTAAAAATCCGGGGTTAATATTGGACTTTCCGGCCCTGACAAGAGGTTCGGAAGCCAGGTTAAAAATAGGGGAACTAAAAGCGTCACCCTGGCGAACACCTGCTGTCGGGAAAATGCGGATGGATTCTTTCCCAACGGCAAAATCCATCCGATTTCCCGAATATATGTCCACCAGGATGCGCCGGAGGTCCTCTGGTATTGGGAGTGATGTTAACAGCTCATTCAGAACGGCGTGAGGCACAGATCCAAACGCGTTGCACATGTCCAGCCATGCAATAGACATGTGCTTTCGTTTGGTCTTTGTCTCCTCGACAACCGTCTGTAAGAGCTGTGTATGTTCCTGAATACCATGGACCCCCGGGAGGAAACCCTATTGCTCGGGAGATAACCAGCCAAGGTCTGAAGCGACTTGCGTTATTCTCTGGCTGATCACTCCCGAGAACAGTTTGTAAATGGTAGGAAGAAGGGATATTGGTCTAAAGTTGGAATAGTCGCTAGTGTCCCCTTTCTTGAAAATGGGGACAGTTCGCGATGTCTTCCAACAATTAGGAACCCCTAGCATCCAAACCATTTTACAAACTGTTTCCAGCAGAATGCAGTTGGGGTCGATGGCTCTAAGATGACGGTATTCTAGGCCATTAACCCCTGGTGATGTGTTCGTAGCCCGGCGAAGCTTAGCTTCAAGCTCTTGTTGGGTTGGCGCACGATTAAGGAATTTCATCTGGTCCTCTGAAGGTTGGGACCAGTCGCAGGTGTCGTAGAGTTCCCTCGCACTTTGGCACTGCTGCGGAGATGGTCTCAATCGGTTGTAAGTCCTCTTGAGATATTCCTCCGCAGCTTGTACAGTACCATCGTAGGAGGGTGAACGGTCTTCGAGCACCTCTCGAACGGCTCTTCTTGGGTAAATGTTGAAGAGCCGCTGAATCTTCCTCGCCTCGTACGCCTTTTGCTTGATATGTCGCCGGGCCTTCTGCATCTGCCGGTTTTGGTTTCTTTTTCTTTTTTCAGGGTTTCCTCGCGGTTGTTCAGGGCTAGGGTCTTGTAAAATTTGTGCTTTAGGGAGCCAGTCAGCTGTGCAACGTTCGAGGACGTCGTCTAGGTCATGTAGGGTATCACAGCTCAAGAAGGCAGGAACCCAGAGACTGACAAAATCGTCGTCTCTTTGGCTCTGCTCTTCTGAGCTGTTATGACTACGTCCTCGATTGCTTTGCTGACTGGGGACAAAGGTTAAGGTCTCGGGGTTAGGTGAAGGGTCTAAAATGTCTTGTAATAAAATTGTGGGGCTAGTATGTTCTTGTGGGGGGAGTTCATAAAGCCAACTAAAATTTTGTGTATTAAAAGAGGAGGCGAACTCCCTCCCAAGATCTAAAATAGGGCTAGCGGTAAAATTTGCTGGGGATAGGACATTACCAAGGGATTCCTCGATTGCTGGGATTTCCACCACGGATAGCTCATCACGCTCGTCTTCTGTTGCAGTAACATCCTCTAGAGAGATCACTGCAGCAGAAGAGTCACGGTTGGAGCAATCCATACTGGATATCCCAGCAAATCGGATGGAGGGTGATGGATTGTTATTAGAATGTAACCTTTGGTAATGTCCTTTTAGTGTAGGGCCATCTCCAGCAAATCCACACACTCCGCATTCCCAATATTTAACTAGTCGGAGTGTGTGGGCTGTCTCTAGGTGTCTGTGGATACTACCCATGGCTCTGGTGTTAGTTGCCAAGGTAGTCCACTCACACCTAGGACACTTCGTGGATTAGGAGTGTAGGAAGTTTCTAGGCCTTATTTGCAACCTTCCCAATCACGCAACGGTCCCGTTTTTCTACGTGGACCGGCGGGTTGGGGGCCTAGGAACATGCCGCCTCACTGATGATGCCGATATCTGGACCATCGCCAGGGCTGCTCAGCTCCTCACTTGTAGAGACCCTACAGTGAGGAACATATGTCGAGAGCAGCTCCATGAAACCATCCGGCGAGGGTTCAGAAACGAGCATCCAGGAGTGCTGCCAGTTGGGAAATATCTTTCGGGATCCGTGGATGGGGGGGCTCTACAGACTGAGGTACGCGGAGGCAGGGTCCAATCTTTGGACTCTTGCCCGGCAAGCTGCCAAACGACTGGGATTGCGGATTGATGTATCCGGCGATGAAAATATAAGAATTGTCGCCGATGACGTCTCCGTAAGCCCAGTCAAGGCAGTCCACGGACTACGGAAAGTAGTCGGCAGCGCTATACCAGGGACCTAATTTCCGACAAGAGCCAACAGGGAGTAGTTGCCACTGGCCTCTCCCTGGAAGACAAGTCGAAAGACATGGCTCGCCTGGTATCCTGCCGTACGCCCCTCTCCTTCCGCGACTGGAGATATCTTCACAGGGCCCGGCTCGACATCCTTCCTCTTCGGGGGCACTCGTGGTTTTGCTCACAGGAGCAAGATACGAGTTGCCGCCGATGCGGAAAGGAAAATGAGACCGGGTTTCATGTGCTTAACCACTGTGAAGAAGGTTTCCAGCTCGCCACCAAGAGGCACAACACCATCAAAGATCTCTTGGAGTCGCTGCTAGTCAAGCAGGGACACGACGTCACGATCAACAATGCCATCCCCGGGCAAAGGTTAAGACCGGATGTTGAATTTCAACTATCCGGTTCCCGGGTGATGGTCGACGTCGTGGTCTGCTATGACCAACCAGGGAGTATGGAGAATGCCTACCAGCGGAAATATGATAAATATTCTTCGCATGGGAGGATTCTCCCCCTGGTTGTCGGGTCTTTTGGATCATGGTACCCCAGGAACGACGAAATCCGTTCGATTCTCGGAATCAACGGAAGATCCTGGGGTGCCTTCCGATTCAAGGCCTGATTGGCAGCGATCCAGGGATCAATGGTGTTAGAACACATTCAGAGGTTTCGCAATCGAATTTTATTTAACAAATCCAGACTCAACCATTGGTAATACAGTTCGGTAAATTTACTTACACAATGGATGACAGATATAGTTTTGGGTGTGAGGCCACTAGGATTTTCCTCGTGTGCCCGTCTCGATGTGACTCGGCTATGCACCCCTCCAGCAGACGAACTCCCGTGTCTCTCAAACGGTTGCTTAGCAACCCTCGGTTTACGCAACCAGTGCGCCGTTTTGTTAGTCAGGTTGTAGAATGCTACCTCAACACTCTCTCTCATTCAAAACTGACGTAAAAAAAAGACAACACTTAGTTTGATGACATAGAACAGTACAGGATGAATGAAAAGAAATTTTCTCGGTCAAAGAAACAAAACAAAAAAACATTTCACACATGTCTTGGAAGATAGTTAAGAATGAACAAAACAAACAAAAACTAGGGCTGTGAAACCATAACTCAGGTCGATTCTTTAGGCACCTGCGCGAGACCATATCCACTCAAACATTTATAAAAAGTTTCACCATCTACGGCTTTTGTGAGAGCATCCGCTAGTTGATTTTTGGTGTCAACATACACAACATCAATGGTTCCATCCGTAACCTGCTCACGAATGTAGTGGTAGCGCACCTCTATGTGTTTCGCACCTTTATGGGCTAAAGGATTGTACGCCAGTCCGATAGCACTTTCATTGTCGCAACGGAGGCAAGTTGCATCAGTCTGACATTCCCCGAGATTATCAAGTAGGCGACGCAACCACACGGCTTCGCGGGTTGCATCACTAGCGGCAATGTACTCGGACTGCATCGTGGACAGTGCTACAATGGGTTGTTTGCGACTCGACCAAGTGACGGCTGCTCCATTAAAGGTGAACACGTAGCCAGAAGTGGACCGCCTGGTGCTAGGATCTCCTGCATAATCCGCATCTGAATAGCCAACTAGCACATGCCTGGTGGATCCGTTTCCGCCGAAGCAGAGACCATGATTGCGTGTTCCGGATAGGTATCTCAGCACACGTGTTGCGACTTTCCAGTGTTCCATCCCCGGATTTTGGCAATGTTGAGCCAATTGGCTAGCCATGAAAGCTATGTCTACACGTACTGTGAGTGCAGCATACATCAGACACCCCACGGCTTCGCGGAAAGGGATGGTAGTCATAGCAGCAACCTCGGCAGGTGAAGAGGGCGATGATTCACGAGAGAGACGAGGTGTACCTTTGAGTACCGGAAGGGACACCGGATGCGCATCGGAGAGGTGGAAATTTGCCAGGACTTTTTCGATGAACTGAGGGATCGACATGTAGATTTTTCGGTTAGGTCGATCACGAGTAAGTACTACTCCGACGAAGAGGTCAGCAGGAATAGCAGTTATTTCAAATCGCCTGTTGAGGCATTGGACTACTTCGTTGACAACATTCATCGAACTGCCGGCCACAAGGCCATCATTAACCCAAATGGCAATGATGAGATAGTGGGAATTAGTTATCTGGTGGTACACACAAGGGTCCGCAGTGCTCTGCATGAATCCATAGTCGATGAGGGCGTCGTGGAGGGTTTTGTTCCAGATGCGGGAGGCTTGGCATATTCCATAGATTCCTTTGTTCAGTCGACATACTTCGCTTTCTCGACCAGGGACTACATAGCCTTCGGGTTGAGCGATGTACACCAATTCATCGATATTACCGCTGAGAAAAGCGGCTGTCACGTCGAGTTTAATGAGTTCCAGATCACGATGAGCTGCGATAGAGATGATGACTCGAAGAGAGTCGTAGCGAACGACAGGTGCAAAAGATTCTTGGTAGTCAATGCCTTTGACTTGTCGATAGCCTTTTGCGAAAAATCGAGCTTTACGGCGACAAGGGAGGCCAAATCTGTCGGTTTTCATCTTGAAATCCCATCCGCTGGGAATGCAGTCCCGGCCTGGAGGTAGTGGAACAAGGGTCCATGTCTCATTCTTGATGTGAGAAGACATTTCGATGTCCGCAGCCCGTTTCCACACAATACCTTCAGGGCCATCCACAGCTTCACGGAATGTCTTCGGTTCGTAGTACAGGGAAGTTGACTTCAATGCCAGCGATATGAAACAGTACATAGAAGCATCTCGGGGATTTGTAACCACAGTGGTACAATCCATGTCCATCGGAAACTGTTTCTTTGGTATTAGACCTCTGGCGGATTTCCGGACCGGTAGGTGAACAGCGCGGAGCTTAGTTTTAGTCCCGAGAGTCGGAAACGGTGGTGAAAGATGGATGGTGGCCTCAGGTGTATTGGCATCAATTTGAGGTGGTTGCGGTGGTTGTGCGACACTTGAGTCGGACTCGATTACCGGTGACCAAAACGGGAGATTTCCGTAAACTCTGACATGTCGCGTGATGTGGGTCCGTCCGGTTGTTTCCACAAACACCCGACTAGCCTTTTGTACTTCACTTTCACCAACGTAAGCACCTTTCGTAGCTTTGGGATCCAGTTTTTGACGTAGATCATCGGGGACTAAAAAATAGCTGACCGAACCAAAAACACGGAGATTGGAGATATCGGGTTGCACTCCATACCAATGCTCAAACGGGGTAATGGTTTTGGTATTCGATAGGGTCCTGTTCAAGACATAGACTCAATAGTTGATAGCTTCAGCCCATAGCTTGAGCGGAATGCCACGGGCATGAATTTGGCTGCGAGCAGATTCTACAGTTGTCCGATGATCTCTTTCAGCAATCCCGTTTTGCTCCGGTGTATACGGCGCACTTGTTTGAAGTTTGATACCAAGATTTTCAAGAGAGGTTTTTAAATAACGGTTGATGTACTCCGTACCTCCGTCACAGCGAAGCATTTTGACACGCTGGCTAGTGTCAGTGAACACCTTTTTGACGTATGCAAGAAAACAATCGGCTGTCTCTGACTTTTGCTTGAGGAAATAGACAGTCTTGTACTTGCTGAAAACGTCTTTGAATATGACGTAATAGCGTGCACCCCCAATGGATTCCACTTGTAATGGACCGACTAGATCGGAGACGATGCATTCACCAATGGTTGTGACCAAGGATTGGCTCTTGTGGAACGGAAGCTTGTGCATCTTTCCAACTTCACAGCCATGACAACATTCGTCCAGGGTGGTAGATCCAGGAGTAATGTCCATCCCAGTGACACCGATGCCTGATGCCATGCGTAGGACAGCTCGACGGTTCACATGTCCCAAACGTTCGTGCCAGGTGTTGAGTGTTGTTTGAGCGGTGGCGGCTGCAAGGCACATGGTCGAATGGGTTGAGACGACCGCATTGACTTTGTAAAGGGTTTCACCTGACCGTGATGCTGTCATGATCACAGTGTTGTTCCGTTTAACGCTTGCATGTACACAGTCGAAGGATACTGTATACCCATTGACACATAGACACACAACCGATATGAGGTTTACTCCTAATCCAGGGACGTACAGCACATCCCTCAGGTTTCCATGGATGATCTCACCGTGTACAAGGGTAGACAATTTGATAGTTCCGACACCTTTTGCATGTAGGACCGTTCCGCCGATTCCATTGATAGGCCAGCTGTCGGGTGGTATGTTTCTCAGCTCTTGGAAATAGGCGTGTACTCCACTCATGTGTCGAGTGGCTCCAGAGTCAAGATAAAGAGCATCAGGGTCCGTTGTAGTGAGGTAGCATACAGAGATGAAGGAGAAATCCACTTTCCGTGGGGGACAACTGCCTTCACTCTCACGATTGGGTCTTTTGAACGGGGTTGTTTGTTTGTCTCCTTCATTAGCAATAGGAAGCCTGCATTTGAATTCGTAGTGGCGTGCTTTCCCGCAGTAGGTGCATTTTGCTGTGTCACGGTTTATGGTGTCTCGTGAGGAACCACCTCTGCCACGACCTCCTCGAAAGACGCGAGGAAAATGTCCTTTTTGTCCACCATACGCTTGCAGAGCAGTTATATCTGAAGTGTTCGTTAAAGGCTTTGAACCTTCCTCTTCAGTTTTTCGGAGATCAATTCGCCGTTGTTCAGACACGATTCTTGCCCGAAGAGCATCCATTGATCGTTCGTTGTCTGGCACATTGTCCCAAGAAGAGGATAGGAATCCAAATCTACTTGGTAAACTACACATGATAGTTGTAATCAGATCGTGCTCCGTCACGTTTACTCCTAGGTCGTTAAGTTCAGTCGCCATAGACTCTAGGGCTGTTATGTGTATCATAATGTCTTCACTAGGTTTAGGCTGTAGATTGAGGAAATCTCTGTGCAGCAAGTGCTTGTTGTCTGCAGCACGTTGTAAATATTGAGTCTCCAATCTAGTCCACATTTCATGGCTAGTTCTGCTGTTGAGTAAAGCTTGCTTTCTGATCTCATCGCAGCTATTAAATATGAGGTACCTTGCATAGCAATCTCTCATTTTCCATTGTTCAACATCATCACCGTTTAACAAAATAGGTGGATCTTCATCATCGAATTCTCTTTCAGGTTCAGTAAGTTCACCCTGTAAGTTTTTGAAAGCGATTGTCCAGTATTAGAATATGCTAATTCTCATCCAACGTTAAAAGAGTTGGGTAACTTACGTCAACAATGAGTTTCACGTTCTTCAGTGTGAAGAACATCTCCATGTTGTGTTTCCAAGTAGTAAATTCTTTTCCATCAAACTTTCTAGTGTGATTGATCACATCGAATTTTTCGCTAAAAAATTCTGAGCCATTCTGGAATGTGTTCAAAGCTTAGCGTGGCCTGGGCCCATAACCTGTTAGAACACATTCAGAGGTTTCGCAATCGAATTTTATTTAACAAATCCAGACTCAACCATTGGTAATACAGATCGGTAAATTTACTTACACAATGGATGACAGATATAGTTTTGGGTGTGAGGCCACTAGGATTTTCCTCGTGTGCCCGTCTCGATGTGACTCGGCTATGCACCCCTCCAGCAGACGAACTCCCGTGTCTCTCAAACGGTTGCTTAGCAACCCTCGGTTTACGCAACCAGTGCGCCGTTTTGTTAGTCAGGTTGTAGAATGCTACCTCAACAAATGGAAATCGTGTGTGCCCATTTCCATCATGGTGCACGAAACCCCGAAGCTGAGGATATCCCCCCTTTTCCCGTAGAAACTCCCTACCCAGTAGATTAGTAAATACTTTCCCACATATTTTATTTATGTAATTTTAGTAATATTTTAAAATGCACCTACCTCATACATGTTTATTCCCCTTCCGGAAACCCCTCCATTAACTAACCACTAGCCACTAGACCATATGGGATGTTATCAGCCGTTGGTTGCCGAAACCCGGGATCGAACCAGGGACCTTTAGATCTTCAGTCTAACGCTCTCCCAACTGAGCTATTTCGGCACATTACGTTAACACTCAGGCCGTGTGGAATCCAGCAAAATGATAAAGTTCTTGTCACACCTGATTCCAATAACCATCACTTCAGCTTAGTTTAGAAACTTGCAAACATCAACCAAGTCTTTCCAGGACTGGCGGTTGTCACTCTAGGTTAGTTGATGTTAAATTTTTGTAACCTTATTGGTCTAGTAGTGCGATTCTTGCTGACATGTGTTTTTCCGGAGCTCCCAACCATTTTTGCAAATCACCATGCCTCGGGCTTGTTGTTTTTGTGTCATAACTTTGTTCTTTTCGCTCGTTTACCGCTGTCAAATAATTGTCTTTGTTGTCACACCACTTTCTTTAATCTATTTCCTCCAGCATGGGGTTAGGTTTTGTGTACACTCGATGGCAGTGACCGACCCTTCACTCACTTCCTCAGCATAGTTTATGAAGTTTGAAACTTTCATCAAGCCTCATCAGGACTGGGGGTTTTCTTCTTCCAATTTGCTAAAGTTGTAGGTTTGTGTGCGGCTCATTGGTCTAGTAGTATGATTCTCGCTTACGGTGCGAAAGGTCCCGGGTTCAATTCCCGGATGAGCCCACAGTGAGCGTTGTACTCGGGGATGTAGCTCAGGTGGTAGAGCGCTTGTTTAGCATGCGAGAAGTACGGGGATCGATACCCTGCATCTCCAGCTGTTTCACCCACTCAAGTTGGTCACCCATTAGTGAACTATTTAAATAGTTATGGCTTATGGCTGCAACAAAGCCGCAATAGTGTTCTCAAACTGAAACTCAAACAGTGACGGCAATTTTTCGTCAAATCTCCGTCTAAGACTGTACACCAATGACTGATTATCGATAACTTGCCAAAACAGAGAATTTTTCTATTTTTGATTCAACCAAGCAACAAAAATATGACATTGTAAGAATGAACAATTCTAACTGTTCCCATACCGGGAATCGAACCCGAGCCTCCTGGGTGAAAGCCAGGTATCCTTTTTTAATTTCATTGCAGAAAAAAAATGCTTAAAGCGACCTTTATTTTTTAAAGAGCCGTTTGTATTTGAGGCATCGCGGACACTTAAGTCGCGCGGCACCCAGTTTGCGAGACGTGATCTCTTCTGCTAGACTTCGTGGAGAGCAGACGTGTTTTTAAAGAGCTCCGGTTTTTATTGATGAAGTGTCTCAGCTCCTTGTATTATTTTTACATTTTATCCATTGACATCCAAAAAACCCTTAAAAAATTCTTATGCTTTAACCAAAACAAATATTGAATTTTAATGCATATATTTCTTTAATTTCATTACTCCATAGAATTTATTTATTTATTCTTTTATCCTTGAATTTCTTTTTTCATTTCATTCCACACTTTCTTCGGTTTTTAATTTTTTTTTATTCTTCACAAATTTATTTTTATTCCACAATTTCTTCGGTTTAATTTTTTTTTGTTTATTATTCACTAATTTTTTTTTATTATTGCGGAATTTCTTCGGTTTTTAATTTTTTTTTGTATTCTTCACAAAATTATTTTATTTTTAATTTTTAGTACTTAAAACATCAATTTCGTTTTTTTTTTTTTTTTAATTTCTAAAAATCCTTTCTTTCTATATTTATTTAGAATTTTCTCTTCAGATTTTTAATGGTTTATTTTTAATTTTTCTAACAGTATTTTACCGATTTTGTCGTGTTTCATGTGCTTAACCACTAGACTGAATCACTACATTGTACTGCCCCTCTGGCCGGTCATAGACGGGCTTTTGAGTCCTCTGACATCCGGCCAGAGTGGCAAAGTCCATTGACATCGCACATTTGCATCTCTTAGCATCCGGCGCTAAGCGACAAAGTACATTGGCGCTACAATATGCTGACGACATTGCCGTGGTTACAAATTCTCCTGACGAACTCCAAAATATTTTAGACATTTTATCCCTCACCGCTGACACCTTAGGGCTGCAATTCAACGCCGGGAAGTGTGCTTGCTTGGTCATTGACAAAGGCAAGCCGTCTGAGGCTCTGTGCCGAATCGGTACTCAACCCATTCGGTGCTTGGGACCAGACGACCAAGAGACATATCTTGGTACAGCGATCGGCGGGAAATTGCGGTTTCGTCCTCCCACTGACCTTACGGTTGTCGAGGAGACAAAGACCAAACGAAAGCACATGTCTATTGCATGGCTGGACATGTGCAACGCGTTTGGATCTGTGCCTCACGCCGTTCTGAATGATTTGTTCACATCACTTCCAGTACCAGAGGACCTCCGGCGCATCCTGGTGGACATATATTCGGGAAATCGGATGGATTTTGCCGTTGGGAAAGAATCCATCCGCATTTTCCCGACAGCAGGTGTTCGCCAGGGTGACGCTCTTAGCTCCCCTATTTTTAACCCTATTCAAACCCTGACGAGGGGCCCTTCCGAGCCCCTCGTCAGGGCCGGAAAGTCCAATATTAACCCCGGATTTTTATTATTTGGCTCGCTCGTGAAAACAACGGCATATGCTGACGACATTGCCGTGGTTACAAATTCTCCCTTTGAGCTCCAAAACATTTTAAACGTTTTTACCCTCACCGCAAACACCTTGGGGCTGCAATTTAATGCCGGGAAGTGTGCTTGCCTGGTGTTCGACAAAGGCAAGCTGTTACTAACGCTCACGTGCAGTGGAGACGTTGTAACAGAGAATGAGGGATGACAGATGAAAAAATAATGAAAAAATATGACTGGAGGGAAAGAACACTTTTTTTCTTTGTAGATGCGGTTGGGGAGACAATTTTCACCGACGTGGTACAGAGAGAGAGCGAGACTAGGGGTACTTTGTTACCTCAATACTTGATTTACACTAACTAAAAAAGGAGGCAAGGGCTTCTTAAAGTTAACATAAATTTAAAGGGCCCTTGCCACCTACAATCCTGCCCGAGAGGGCAGCACCGTAGGTGACAGCGGGCCCACCTGTCCACAGGTACAAACAACGTTAAAGAAAACAAAAAAAACAAAGTAGATGCCATTTCTGGTAACAGAAAAAAGGGAACAAAAAAAACAAAACACAAAACAGTTTTCATGAAGACAAATTACCACCCCCAAAGAATGTTACGTCGACGTTCAGTTTTCTTTCGGCAGGAGCCTCTTGTAAGAGCTCCGAGGGTCACAGAGGATCTGGTGATGGTCTCCAGATCTGCATAGATTACAGCAACGAGGATGCGGGCAATCGGGCAGGGTGTTGTGACCTGCAACGGAGACGGGCAAAAAACACCCGAAGCATCGATGTTGCGAGAAAAGAAGCTCCAGTCGCTCTTGGTTGGTGAGAGTCATGAACTCCTCACATTCCGCAATCTTCAAGGTGCAGCGATAAGATCCCGGCTTCTCCAGATGCTCGGCCAAGAAACAGCGGATGGTCGGGGTGCTGCACCACGTGCTGATGGGCGTAAATGACGTCTACGGCTTCCTTTCGGGCTTGAACCAACTGAAGTTGGTTTTCCTTTAGATTCCGCACGCACTCCTCTTCCTTTTCACGGAACTCCTTCAATTTGTTTTGATGGATGCGGCGGATTCGGCTGGATTTTGGGCCATAGTGAACGTTGACGGTGAGAGAGGATTAACGTGTAGCGCACACCAAGTCAAAGGGTAAACTGTCGCCTGCTGTTCGTAAGGGACTAAACAGTTTCCCTAAGCGGTCAAGGGTTAAACAGTAGGCGACCTAATTTTGCCTTTGCCCTTTGAACTAAGTATAGGTGGCGTTGCCGTCGGAAATTTTACAATGCGGTTTTGGGGTTCACACTTTTTACATTGTTACATATGACTATATAAACCAGTTTTACATTTTACATTTTGACATTAGACATTCTACAATTTTACAATTTTACCATTTTACAATTTATACCCCTTTTTTTTACTTTTATACAAGAATTGACTATTTACATTACATTTTGACCTAACGATCTCGATTTTAACTCAGATGACCCAATTTTTTCACTTTCTACGTAAACGTCCTGCTCTTTGGCCGTAGCCATAACACAGAGCTTAGTCACTGGACGAATACAGGGGTTTTTGTGGTTGCTGATTTGCGCTTTTACCACTCGTACAACGGTATCAGAGTCACTGGGGAGAACCTCTATCACTTTTCCCAACGGCCACTGTCCACGTAGAGTATTCGGCTCAATGACGAGTACTAGGTCTCCGACGGTAACGTTTGGCCGAATTTCCGACCATTTTCTCCTTTCCGTCAGGTGTGGAACGTATTCACGAAGCCATCTATTCCAAAAATGTTGTATGATGGCCTGGCTTTGGAGAAATTGTTTTGCTGTGACGTCCATGTTCTCAGCATCTCCCAACTTTAGCGGCACGTAGGGACGGGCTCCTCCATGAAGAAAGTGATTCGGCGTTAACGGGTCGGTATCTTCTGGATCCATGCTGAGGTGGGTTAGTGGCCGAGCGTTCAAAAGGGCTGCTACTTCTGCGATCACTGTTCTTAGGACCCGGTCGGTGACCAAGCGATTTCCGACGCTGACTTTCATGGTTCGCTTGCACGATTGCACGAGCCTTTCCCAAACGCCACCGAAATGTGGTCCGTGAGGAGGAGAAAAATGCCACTCTATTTGTTGGCATGCCATCTTCGACTGCAACTCCTGGTGTTGTTTGACTAACTCCGTTAGAGCTTGTCGGAGTTCTTGTTCCCCAGCGATGAGATTAGTTCCGTTGTCACTGTAAACAACGTTCGGCTTTCCACGTAAACTCACGAACCGAGTGAAACATAGCATGAATTCTTCGAGACTGAGGCCGTCGGAGACTTCTAGATGAACGGCTCTAGTTGTTAGGCACGTAAACAGGCATACCCAACGTTTCTCGTGTCTACATCCTCTTCCACCGACTCGTACCGTTAGAGGGCCGAAGTAATCGATTCCCGTATATGCGAAAGGTGGAAGATAGGGAGTAAGCCTGTGAACTGGTAACGATGCCATGAGTTGTGGAATGGGTTTTGATGATCTCCGCTTGCAAGGCCAGCAGGTGTTGACAACCGATTTGATGACGTTACGTCCAGAGATTATCCAGTAACGTGTACGTAAGTCCGCCAGCAATCTTTCAGATTTAATGTGGAAATTCCGTTTGTGATGATCCCATACAATCCGCCGCGTCAGGAGTTGATCGGCTGGAAGCAGGATGGGATGCTTTGTGGAATAATCAACTGGAGCCTGAAGTATACGTCCGCCTACACGTAGCTGTCCTGTTTCATCCAGGAAAGGGCTAAACGTGCGTAGTTTTGACTTCAGAGGCAACTCCAAGTTCTTTTTCAAGGCGTAGATTTCTTCCGCAAATGCCAGTCCTTGGGTACGTTTGACACAAAGCGTGAGGGCCGTCATCATTTCTTCGGCCGTCAACTCCCCCACGGTTGGCTTGTAAATTCCCATCTTAGCTCTGGCGTTAGTCGTGAACCTTCTGCACCAAGCGATAACTCTTTGGATCTTGAGTAAACTGGAATACCTTCTTACACAGCCATCAGTCGGGTGATTTTCGTCCTCCGTTTTGACTGTGAAGACTCGAATTACGTTAACGTCCCTTTCCTCCGGCTCTGCGATCTCTTCCCAAATATCCCACTCCGACGGATCGAGTTTCAGGAACGATGGACCCTCGTGGAATTTCATCAACTCCTCGACGTTCTTCGGGTCAATGTCACGACTACACAGGTCCGCTGGATTGTTAATTTCGGAAACGTGACGCCATTATCTTCGATTCGTGTTCCGGAGGATTCTGCCAATCCGATTGTTCACGAAGGTTTCAAATCGGCAAGTGCGAGAATGGATCCAACGTAAGACGGTTTGAGAGTCGGTGTGGAAGGTAACTTCACGTAAATCGATTTCGAGCTCCCGACAGATTACTAGGGCGATATTTAAGCCTTCTACAGCAGCCTGCAACTCTAATCTTGGGATCGTGAGTCCTTTTACTGGTGTTACGTGGGTTTTAGCCATGACAAAAGATACGTTGATCGACTGGTCTTCGAAGATGAAACGGAAGTACGCCACAGCTCCAAATCCTTTTGTGCTTGCATCCGTAAATACATGCAGGTGCTGCTGCGTCCAACGTCCAAGTTGATGCCGGAAACATCTTGGTACTGTTAACAACTCCAGGTTATCCAGATGCTCGTACCAGTAGTGAATGCGTTGGCCTAATTCTTCGGGGATAGGGTCATCCCAGCCGATCCTTTTCTCGTACGTCCATATATCTTGCAGAAGTGACTTCATTAAGAAAACAACAGGAGCGACGAGTCCCAACGGGTCGTAGACACTGGAGATTATACTGAGGAAATTCCTTTTGGTGAGAACGTCATGGCTAGGCTGCTTCCGTATCTTGAACGTCAGCATATCCGTTTCTCCGTTCCACATCACTCCAAGTGTTCGCTCGATGGGCAACTTCTCCAAATCAAGGTCCAGTGTTGGTGAAGCCAAACCGAACTCACGTAGAGCCGATATAACCTTCCTTGATGAGGACGTCCACTTCGTTAGATTGAAACCGCCTAGTTGTAAGAGTTTCTTCATCTGACGGGCCCGTTTTACTGCCCCGTCTTCGGAATCAAAGGAATCGAGGTAGTTGTCAACGTAAAAGTTTCTTCGAACGCTCTCTGCTGCCTCCGGATACTGGTCGCGATGATCGTCTGCAGTCCGATTTAGGGCGAAAATACAGGTCGTCGGGGAAGATACCGATCCAAAGACGTGGACTGTCATTTGGTACGTTAACGGTGCTTGATTACTGCCAGGCGTTCGATAGACAAACCGATAGGCCACCTGGTCTTCTACTGGGACCTTCACTTGGTGAAACATATTCTCGATATCTGCGCCAACTGGTACCAGGTTCCTTCGGAAGCGTAGTAGGACACCGAGTAGGCTAACGAGAAGATTGGGTCCACGTAACAGGTTCTGGTTGATCGACGTTCCTCCATACTCGGCAGCTCCGTCGAATACAACTCGAACTTTGGTCGTAGAGCTGGATGGGCTTACGACGCCGTGGTGCGTTAAATACCACGTTCTACTTGACTCCTTCCGCAACTCTTTTTGTTTTTTTTTTTTTTTGGGTTTTTTTTTTTTTTTATTTTTTTTTTTTTTTTTGGGGGGGTTTTTTTTTTTTTTTTTTTTCCCCTCCAGAGAATAAATTTTTTTTTATGCAGTTGCCCGATTTTCCGGAAGGTTTACGTTGTCGGTTTTCCACATAAGGCCGACTTGATACCGGTTACCAACATTCTTTACTTTTGACTCGAGGATACGTTGCCCACGTAGATCGTCTTCGGAGAGAACAGGCTGCTCCATGTCTACGTCTTTCGCCTCCAGCTGCCAGAATTTCTTAACTAACTCGTTGAGGTCTTCGGGACGTTCCTCTGCTACTATATGGGCGATGAACGGACGCCCATCTTGTGGCGGGCCCGTTTGACCACCCAGGCACCAACCAAACGGTGTTTTGAAGGCGATAGGCCCAATTGTTCCAGCCGGCGGCTTGACGGAATCTACGTGATCGTGGGCTTCTGCTACGTCAATTCCAATTAATACTCCAACGTCTTCGGGTTGTATGTTCGGGACATCAAGACCGCGTAGGTGTGTCCAGGACTCCATTTGACGAGGGTTGATTGGAGGATTTGGCGTCACCTTCAAATTGTCGACGGCGTAGGCGTGTTTAACTTCAAACCGGCTTGTTCCGTCAACGGACGAGAGGGAGAAATCCACAACGGCAGCTTGGACGTTTGATGTGGCTCCATCATAAGAGACAAGGTTGATGCGTTTATGCTGACCAACGAGTCCCAACCTTTTTACTAAATCTCTCCTGATCAGTGTGGTGTCACTTCCAGTATCCAGGAATTCGAAAGTGTCGACCCATCTTGTACCGACGCTAATACGAACGGGTACAATCTTGAAACGTACACGTCGCTTTACCGGTTCCTTCTGGGTTAGAGTCCCGAGGAATGCAGTCGATGTAGACGCTGATGGAGACGTTGGATCCGATAGTTTCCTCCGTGGGATGAACTCGGACCCGTGAAGCAAGAGATGGTGTCTTGATCCAGTGCATCGACCCATGGTACATTTGATGTCCCTGGGACACTCCTTGCGTTCATGTTTGCCGGTTAGGCATAGTAAACACCTCCCGGACTTAAATACGACTTCAGCCCTTTTCGTGGGCGTGAAAGACATAAACAGGTTACAGCTGGCCAAGTTGTGAGCACTGCCGTTACAAGCTAGGCACCTCCATTGGTCAATCTTTTCGGCCGCTTTCTCCTCCGTCTTCGGTTGTTTTCCCTTGGGAGCAGCCTCCGAAGGTGACGACGCCGTTGATTTAGAGCCTTCTTCTGTCGAAACGTGTCCAATGGTCGACGTGTGAGCAGCGTTTTGTTTCTTGACAGGCTTCTTCTCATCAAACCGTACTTTGGACGTCGACGTAGGCAAGGACTCAAATACGTTTTTACCATGTTGCTTGCTCATGGATTTTACGGTTACCCAGTCGTCCAGGTCCAGAACGTTCAGCTCTGCACCGGTTCTCTTTCGTTTTTCATTCCACTTCTCTTTAAGGTACGTCGTCAGCTTTGCTTCCATGGCCATCAGAGTAGTACGGCTATGAAGCTCATGGGCATATCTTGATTGTAAGAGCGTCACCACTGCTCCATGCAACCGGTTTGCAAAAGTCTTGAGGCTCGCCGCATCTTGGCTCTTCAAAGGTGGAATCTGCAGCAGGTCGTCGAAGTACGTTTGATCCATGACTTCGGTGCGGCCGTAAACTGCATCGAGTCGTTCCCACACCACGGAGTACATAGCCTCATCGGCGAGGCACTCGCCGATCTCATTCCGGACCTCCTTCGACAGCAGCTCTTCCAACATGAATAGTAGGGCAGGAGAACCGTTGTATTCTTGTTCGTATAAGGCTCGAAATTTAGCCTTAAACCGGGCGTAGTTCTTCGGATTTCCATCAAACGGCTGGATCGTGAAGGTCGGAGTACGTGGACGACTACAGCAGCCGCCATGAGGATGGTTGGAAGGGCCAGCGGCAGGTGGAGGTTCAAGGGTCGTGTCCGAAGACGTATCGTCCCCAGGGGGTGGGCATGGATTGCAGGTTGAAGGCATGATGGGCAAGGGTCTTTGGGTAGGATCCTGTGCAGAGGTACCGGCTGGAACGTAACGATTGGACAAGTTGTTTGAATTAGCTATAACACAATTGAGAAACACACTTATGATCTTTTATTAAGTACCTGAATGAATAGTTGGAGATCACTACTTTGATAGAGAGATGCAGAGAGAGAGAGAAAACATGTGTACGGTAGCAGTACAAAAAGGCAAGAGAGCCACGTACAATGGCTGTATATGGTTGCACATTATGCACACAGATGGCGTTGGACACGTATGTTTAACATCCCCTTTCAAACAGTACATACATGAATAACGGAATGCAGATACATAAGATGTTTTTGTTTGTTTTTTTTTTTTTATTTTTGTTTTCTTTTTAATTTCCGGAAAGAGACGGGGCGAGAACAATGCGTGAGCGAATGAAGGAGAAACGCGAGGCCTCAAGAGGTTTAGTAAAGATATCAGCTAACTGATAGGTTGTACTAATGTAAACAACGTCAACAATACCAGCAAGTTGTTTCTCTCTAATGAAATGATACCTGACATCAATGTGTTTTGTGCGCTGGTGATAAGCAGGATTATGGATAAGGCTTATGGCGCTCTGATTGTCACACATTATGCGCACAGGACCGGGTGGAATGCTACCAATCTGTTGAATGAGGCGTTGAAGCCAAATTGCATCTTTAGTGGTGTTACTAGCGGCTACATACTCTGCTTCCGTGGTCGAGAGTGCTGTGCACGTTTGCCTTCGACTATTCCATGAAATAGCACATCCAAGATGGACAAACAACGTGCCAGATGTAAATTTCCGGGAGTCTAAATCACCTGCATAATCTGAATCAGTATAGCCTAAGAATTCAGCACGTCCTTTTCCACAAAAAAGGAGTCCGTAGTTTTTCGTTCCTTCGAGATAGGCAATAATTCTCTTAACTGCTGTCCAGTGTGGTTTACCAGGGTTTTTGCTAAAGCGGGCTGCTTGACCGACGGCGAATGATATGTCAGGCCGTGTACAAATTGCAGCGTAAGTCAAACATCCTATGGCCTCACTGTATGGTGTGTCTGACATGGCTGTAATTTCTTCGGGTGTCGTTGGAGAAATAGCTGCACTAAGGCGAGAATTAAAGTCAGCAGGGGTGCTGACTGGATGACAGTCGATCATTTTGAACCTTTGAATGACTCGATGAATATATTGGGGTTGAGACAGGAATAGCCTACGTTGAGGGCGATCACGTGTTATCTGTAATCCTATGAAGAAATCAGCTGGACCTGAAGACATGGAAAAATGAGATTTGAGGTACATGAGGATGTTCTCGTTTGTTTGCGTGCTGTTGCTGCAAACGATTCCGTCATCTACCCAGATGGCTAAGATTGTAAATTCAGAATTAGTTTTTCGCAAATATACACATGGATCAGCTTGGCTGCTGATGAATCCAAACTTAGTAAGGAAAACATCGAATTTTGAGTTCCACAAGCGTGAGGCCTGTTTGAGTCCGTAAAGCCCTTTGTGGAGACGGCAGACGAGTGAGGCATTGTTGGGAGAAATGAAGCCTTCGGGTTGCCGAACGTAAAGTTCCTCCTCAACGTCTCCATAGAGAAAAGCCGTGCAGACATCTAGCTGGATCATGTCAAGGTCACGGTGGGCAGCAATGGATAAGATGTTTCGAAGTGAGTCAAGTTTGACCACTGGTGCATAGGTTTCGACGTAGTCTAAACCGGGGCGCTGGGTGTACCCCTTTGCAACAAAGCTTTCTTTGTATCGTTGTACAGTTCCATCAGATCCTAGTTTAAGTTTGTAGATCCATCTACCTCCGATAGCAGTCCGACCATAGGGGAGTGGTACCAGTGACCAAGTTTTGTTACTCATAAGAGAGCTATATTCCTCTTCCATAGCCTTCTTCCATTTAAGTGAGTCTGCACCGGAGATGGCTGAATTGTAGTTAGTTGGCTCATTGAGTGTGTCACCATCTGGCTGAGTGTCTTCATTCTGGGTCGCAATCTCCGCCCACTCTCGCCTTGGTTGATGACCTCTGGCCGATCGACGAAGTTCTCTTGGTTGAACGAATTTAGGGACTGAAACGACTGGGTCCAGTATGACAAAGGACACGTTGATTGAGACAGATTCAGATATTGGCTGGTCATGTGGTGTGGTGTCGGATAGAGTAGTCTCAATGGTGTTTGGTGTGTCAGAAGGAGGCAATCCAGGTTCAGCTGATGAATTAGAGGAGACCAGAACATTTTCTTCATTAAACAGCGCATCTCTGCTGATTTTTATTCGCCGACTTGTCGGATCCCAAACACGGTATGCTTTTGTATTGTCACAGTAGCCTACAAATATGTATCTGATACTCTTTGGCTCCAGCTTGCGACGTTCACAGTCAGGGATGAGGACATAGGCCTCAGTGCCAAATATTCTTAAATGTGAAATATTTGGTTTTCTGCCGAACCATAATTGATAGGGTGTAAGTTGGGCACAGCTGGATAGTGTGCGGTTGAGTGTGTAGATGGCGCAGCTGTAAGACTCCGCCCAGAGTTCAAGTAGAACACCCTTCATGTGCATTGAACTGCGTTCAGCTTCTCCAATTGTGCGATGGTCTCGTTCAGAGACGCCATTGTGTTGCGGCGTATGTGCTTGGCTAATCTCATGCCGGATAGTTTTTCTAGTGAGCCATGCGCAAAAATCATTACTTGTAAATTCCCCGCCTCCGTCTGTTCGGAGTGTGTGTACAAGTTTCTTCGTTTCACTCCGCAAACGACACACGAAAAGCTTGAAGGACTGGAAAACTCCAGATTTAAGTTGAAGGAAGTATATTACTCGATACCCACTGAAGTCATCTTTAAAGGTGACGTAGTACCTAGAGCCGGTTGGTGATGGTTGTTGCATGGGGCCACATACATCCGAATGGATAAGTTCTCCAACTTGTTTGACTCGATTCCGCCCGGATTTAAAAGGGAGGCGATGCATTTTGCCATAGGCACAACCAGGGCAAACATTGAGGGGAGTAATGCGGTCCTGCAAGTTGATTCCGTCGACTAATTCTTCATCCACCATTTTGATAATCGTTCGGTAGTTGGTATGGGAGAGACGTTGGTGCCACTTGAAGAGTGAATCCTTACTTGCTGTGGCAGTGTGCGCGATGATAGCGAAGTTTTTCTTAGTGGAGAGCCCTCAGGGTCTTCGGTGATTTTTCTTGTTGTGATGTTGAGAAAATACAAATTTCTTCCAGTGCGCTTCCCCGTCATTACAATTGTTCCTTCGCGTACGAAAGTTACATTTTGGTTTTTAAAATGAACATCAATTCCACGATCAGTGACTGATGCGATCGACAACAAATTTGTATCTAGGCCAGGCACATGCAACACGTCATGCAGTATGGCCGCGTGCATCGTATCACATACTGTAGTAGTGATATGTACACTTCCTTGTCCGCGAACAATCAGTTGGATTCCACCAATTCCATTTACAGTCCACGAAGTCGATGTGGTGGGAATGTAGTTGTGCATGATGGACTCTTCCTCACACATGTGATGTGTGGCTCCTGAATCGGCATACCATTCTCCTTTTGTAAGTTGTCTGGTACTTGCTCCAAGCGCAAAAGGTAGGTTATTAGATAGGGAGAGTTTAGCATTGCTTGTCTTTCTTTTAGAATGATTCCTTTCGTGTCTGATTTTCTTTTGACATATTGATTCAGTGTGATCATAGCATTTACAGTATGAACATATTACGTCTGGGGTTCCATTTTCTTCGTTTATGCGTCTTCGACATTCTGCTTCCGTGTGGCCAGCCTTTCCGCCATATTCACATAGAACTTTTTGTTTCTTATAGTTTCTTGTCGTGTCTTGATGTTGATTGTTCCTGAAATTATACCATTTAGTAGCTGTAAAGGCTTCAGCATTTGGGGCTTTCATAGAAGACTTCTCTAAGAGAGGGGATGAGCAAGTGTTTCTATGTTGTTCATTCATCAATTTGGTAATAAGTCGGGGCTTCGTCTTCTCTTTTGCAGAAAGATTGTCCCGTACGGTCATGAAACCTCTGAATTTGTACGGCAGTGTAGACACGATCTTGGTCATAATTTGGGATTCAGACATTGGTTGCCCTAGGTCTTCCAACTGTTGAGCAAGATTTTCTATTGCCGTGATGTGAGTCATCATACTATGCTCACTGACATATTGGTAGTTGAAGAAACTTGCTTGTAGCACATGTGTGCTTGCAGAAGCATTTTGCAAGTACTGTGCTGCAAGTTTCTCCCAAATGGCAAATGGTGACTTGCAATTAACGAACGCCTGTTGTTCTTTTGGGGTGATAGTTGCCATAAGAATAACTCGAGCAGTTGTGTCACACTTCTTCCATTCTTTGATAAGGGTGCTATTAGTGGTAACCCCGTCTTCGTTAACAATTGGTTGGGGTAACTTGGACCTCCCCTGAGAACAGTAAGTATTGTTAAAGTTTAGTGGGCAATCGATCACATATTGTCAAATAATTATGTGTGAAATACCTCTACTATATCAAGTAAATCACTTTGGTCAAGAACGAGCTAGCAATTGTACTTCCACAATTGAAAGTTTGTGCCATTGAACTGCTCGATATGGCTAAGTTTGGGAATTTTTGATTCAGTCATAGTAGTAACGTCCCTTAAGTCTGTGCATATAAATGATTAGTGGGCAATCGATCACATATTGGCAAGTAATTATGTGTGAAGTACCTCTACTATTTCGATTCCACAATGGGAGGCAGAAGAACAATTGTGCCACTGAGTTGTTCAACGTGGTTGAGTTTGGTGGTTTTTTTTTTTTTTTAACTTACTGAGAAAAAAAAATATCGGTTAACCTGGGCCCATAACCTGTTTGAATTAGCTATAACACAATTGAGAAACACACTTATGATCTTTTATTAAGTACCTGAATGAATAGTTGGAGATCACTAGTTTGATAGAGAGATGCAGAGAGAGAGAGAAAACATGTTTACGGTAGCAGTACAAAAAGGCAAGAGAGCCACGTACAATGGCTGTACATGGTTGCACATTATGCACACAGATGGCGTTGGACACGTATGTTTAACACAAGTCTCTACGGTGCATTACTGTGGCCTCAATTGACTTTAAGGACGCCCGAGCAGGGATGTCTTGTGTAACAGCGAATGGCTGTGGATGTTTTGGAAGGCGTGTCTCTTGGTCCAGAACTTGCTCTTGTATCGTTCTCAGATGGATCTTGTTGACTTCCATCGTTGTTTTTAGACCTTTAATCTGAGCACTTAGATCCAAGTTAACCTCTTTGATCTTCTGATCCATTTCACGTAGACTCTGACGTGAATCTTTCACCAAGTTGGTGTTAGCGGCGATTTCCGATGACGTCTTTTCCGCGCTGTCAATGAGTTTGCTCAAGTGCTCACCCATGCCTTTCAGCGCCTTGCTTAACGTTTTCGTAGCCGACGTGGTGCTCGCTTCCATCTGGATTCTTGCACGCTCCATCTTGACTTCCAGTTCCAATATCTGTTTCTGGATGCACAGATCACGCTGGCTGGGTTGACCAAGGGAAACATTTGACGCTGAACGGGTAGACCTCTTTTGTGATAGCGTGGTGCTAACTGTGACGTCTGAAGCTGTCGTACCAATAGAGCTGGCTGAGTGACGTGACGACGTGGCATACCTAATGGCGAAGTTGAGGATTTTCACGTGGTCGGTGTCGAATTGTACCTCCCATTTTTCACATGCTTGACGTTGTGGATCCGTAATATCGGGCAAGCTCTCCATATACGTGTGGTGAAGATCTTTGACGTTTTCGTAGATACGAATTAATTCGTCTCGCCATGCTGCAACTTGCAACTTCTTGAGTCTGATGGCTCCCATCTTGTGATCTGCCACTGCTTTTCTGAGCTGATTCGTTAACTTCGTGTGGGCCGCCTTTCTTCTCCCACGTTTCTGCTTGAGATCGTTGTCTGGGAGGAGGGGGCCTTCATTCTTCATTGCTTCTGGTTTCATTTTGTCTTCTATAGAGATATTGCCGCCCGACTCAATACTCTCGGCTTTTGCTACGGCTTCACTCATGACGTAGAAACGTTCAAAGACAAGGAAGTAGTCACACGTAAACGGATGTCGATGATTCACGTAGATACAGTGACGATACAGTCAGATACGTAAAGGCGTGGTAGACCGGGTTTTGCCTTCAGGATGGCGTGGACGTGTGTCAAAGTCTTACAAAGGGAAATACCCGACAATTTTACTGAATCTAACAAGTTTTACTAGGGATAACAAGAGAAATGCACGTGTTCGTTAAATCCCGGGTTTCGGCACCATTTGTTACTAACGCTCACGTGCAGTGGAGACGTTGTAACAGAGAATGAGGGATGGCAGATGAAAAAATAATGAAATATATGACTGGAGGGAAAGAACACTTTATTTCTTTGTAGATGCGGTGGGGGAGACAATTTTCACCGACGTGGTACAGAGAGAGAGCGAGACTAGGGGTACTTTTTTACCTCGATACTTGATTTACACTAACTAAAAAAGGGGGCAAGGGCTTCTTAAAGTTAACATAAATTTAAAGGGCCCTTGCCACCTACAATCCTGCCCGAGAGGGCAGCACCGTAGGTGACACAAGACGTCTGACGCCCAGTGCCGAATTGGTGATCAATTAATTCGGTGCTTGGGTCCAGACGACCAAGAAACATATCTTGGTACACCGATCGGAGGAAAATTGCGGTTCCGACCACCAACTGACCTTATCCCTAATCTCGACAAGATTGCCGCCTCCCACCTCGCACCATGGCAAAAACTTGAAATCTTCCGTATTCACCTTCTTCCCTCCCTTTCCCATCACCTCGCTTCGGGTCGGGTCCTGAAAGACTGCCTTACCCAACTGGACACTGAGTGCAGGAAGTTTCTAGGCCTTATTTGCAACCTTCCCAATCACGCAACGGTCCCGTTTTTCTACGCGGACCGGCGGGTTGGGGGCCTAGTAACATGCCGCCTCACTGATGATGCCGATATCTGGACCATCGCCAGGGCAGCTCAGCTCCTCACTTGTAGAGACCCTACAGTGAGGAACATATGCCGAGAGCAGCTCCATGACACCATCCGGCGAGGGTTCAGAAACGAGCATCCAGGAGTGTTGCCAGTTGGGGAATATCTTTCGGGATCCGTGGATGGGGGGCTCTACAGACTGAGGTACGCGGAGGCAGGGTCCAATCTTTGGACTCTTGCCCGCCAAGCTGCGAAACGACTGGGAGTGCGGATTGATGTATCCGGCGACGAAAATCTAAGAATTGTCGCCGATGACGTCTCCGTAAGCCCAGTCAAGGCAGTCCGCGGACTTCGGAAAGTAGCTCGGCAGCGCTATACCAGGGACCCAATTTCCGACAAAAGCCACCAGGGAGTAGTTGCCACTGGCCTCTCCCTGGAGGACAAGTCGAAAGACATGGCTCGCCTGGTATCCTGCCGTACGCTTCTCTCCTTCCGAGACTGGAGATATCTTCACAGGTCCCGGTTCGACATCCTTCCTCTTCGGGGGCACTCGTGGTTTTGCTCACAGGAGCAAGATACGAGTTGCCGCCGATGCGGAAAGGAAAACGAGACCGGGTTTCATGTGCTTAACCACTGTGAAGAAGGTCTCCAGCTCGCCACCAAGAGGCACAACACCATCCAAGATCTCTTGGAGTCGCTGCTAGTCAAGCAGGGACACGACGTCACTATCAACAATGCCATCCCCGGGCAAAGGTTAAGACCGGATGTTGAATTTCAACTATCCGGTTCCCGGGTGATGGTCGACGTCGTGGTCTGCTATGACCAACCAGGGAGTATGGAGAATGCCTACCAGCGGAAATATGATAAATATTCTTCGCATGGGAGGATTCTCCCCCTGGTGGTCGGGTCTCTTGGATCATGGTACCCCAGGAACGACGAAATCCGTTCGATTCTTGGAATCAACGGAAGATCCTGGGGTGCCTTCCGATTCAGGGCACGATTGGCAGCGATCCAGGGATCAATGGAAATGGTGTGTGCCCATTTCCATCATGGTGCACCAAACCCCGAAGCTGAGGATATCCCGCCTCTTCCGTAGAAACTCCCTACCCAGTAGATTAGTAGACTCTTTCCCATTTATTTTATTTATGTAATTTTAGTAATATTTTAAAATGCACTTACCCCATACATGTTTATTCCCCTTCCGGAAACCCCTAATTAAACTAGCCACTAGACCATATGGTATGTTATCAGCCGTTGATTGCCGAAACCCGGGATCGAACCAGGGACCTTTAGATCTTCAGTGTAACGCTCTCCCAACTGAGCTATTTCGGCACATTACGTTAACACTCAGGCCGTGTGGAATCCAGCAAAATGATAAAGTTCTTGTCACACCTGATTCCAATAACCATCACTTCGGCTTAGTTTAGATACTTGCAAACATCAACCAAGTCTTTCCAGGACTGGCGGTTGTTACTCTAGGTTAGTTGATGTTAAATTTTTGTAACCTTATTGGTCTAGTAGTGCGATTCTTGCTGACATGTGTTTTTCCGGAGCTCCCAACCACTTTTGCAAATCACCATGCCTCGGGCTTGTTGTTTTTGTGTCATAACTTTGTTCTTTTCGCTCGTTTACCGCTGTCAAATAATTGTCTTTGTTGTCACACCCCCTTTCTTTAATCTATTTCCTCCAGCATGGGTAGGTTTTGTGTACACTCGATGGCAGTGACCGACCCTTCACTCACTACCTCAGCATAGTTTACAAAAATTGAAACATTCATCAAGCCTCATCAGGACTGGGGGTTTTCTTCTTCCAATTTGTTAAAGTTGTAGGTTTGTGTGCGGCTCATTGGTCTAGTAGTATTGTCACACTTGACTTGAAAACGTTTGTATTATTCTTAACACAGAAAAAGGGAATACAATGATTACATGAATAATGAATTGAAACCTTACTTTTACTAAGCGTCTAGTTTAGTGGAAGAGAGAGCGACTAATAATGGAAAAACAGTGGGTTTTATACTAGCTTTGAAATTACGCCCTCTCCCTAAGGTTAATAGATTTTACTGCACATTCTAAAGCTATTCTGGAACTTCTACTTATTTAGGGAGAAATGTCTGATAACATAACAGATAGTAAAACATTCGTAACTATAGCGTTTGAGTTTGACGCTTCTAGGAACAGATAGGGACATCTGCTGTTGTTCCCCGCGACAGGTCCCCCTTCTTTAAGACAGGCGACCAGACTGTACTACAAAATAGCATTGAATGCGGAACAATGTGGTAAAAAGTGGGAAAAAACAAAAGAATTGGAAGAGTTTTCTAAAGTGAATCATCTTCATAGCCAAAGAGAGGTAATAGCGCGAGATGAAACAAGGTCATGACGAAGGTCGTAACCAAACATTGATAAGACATTATCGGAAAAAAGGAATGACAATAGAATGAAAGTAAGATGACTATTCCAGATTGCAAATTCAGTGTTCTTTCAGCTTCCACGGCAGAATGTTTACTTATTCCAACGTTTTAGAGAATCTTCGTGCGTTTGAGTGCGCGTTAGTGCGGTTTGTTGACGCAACATTCAACAACCAGCGGAGCCGCTCCAGCCGGTTGTACTCCAGCGACCGAGTGTTTTTCTTTTCAGTGCTTTCAGAAGTTTATCAGACTGGTGCTCGCCTAACTTTTTCACCATCCGTGAGTACCGTTTGGTTTGGAGACTATTACTTTAATTAAGAAAAATTTTTCTTTAATTAAACTTTTCTTTTTTCCTTTTGTTTTAGTAAATATTCCGGTTATGCCAAATACCGCGAACTGTTTTCACTGACTCACTCGCGTCTTATCTGGTGGTTGGAGTCAGATGAAGACATTTTTCACCCGACTCCGCACTCTTCAGAATTTTACACGGAGATAACGCAGGCTGAGATGGACAACCGACTCGCCGCGCGTTCAACGTGGAACGACGTTTTAGCGTCGTTCGATATGGAAAACCCCGGGCAAGAAGATTTTCGTCTATTACGGGATTTCTCACATAGTTTAACTTCTCTCCTCGACTACGTCGAGGATCAATTAAACGAAGAATAATGTAACTTCTTCTTTGGCGATTTTTGAAAAAAATACACTTCTTTTTTTTTAATCTTGAATAGTCTTTTTCTTTTCTTCTACTAGTAGCTCGTTACACATCTTGCGTTTGTACCTCATCCCTCCCGCAGTCTCCGGGTGGAGGGTTGTCGTACTGTTCATGTAAGGCTAGTCGTACAGTAAGGGTGTACTGCTTGTAGGCTAGGGCGATTATCCCTAGGGTGAGCAGTAAAATTGCCATTACCAATTCGTAAGGGTAACGTATGGAATATGCTTCTTTCTGTTTTCTAGTTTCAGCGATGAGATTATGAATCTGCTCTCCGGTCATTTCTGTTGAAAGGCTGGCTTGAGCATTGCGTTGTAACAGTTGACTGATAATGTCAACTGATGACGTGTTTTCTCGCGGCAGTTCCACAAAGGGATGTTTCTTTGTAGGCATGACGTTTACATCTTGGGAGAAGATTTTTACCGAAGGTAGGACAACTGCTTGTAATTTCGGTGCCATTACGTTTCCTTCCATGCTAGCTGGGAATACCCATTCTTCTGTACGAGCGGTGCATCCCAAAGGTATTTCAAACATTCCTACTGGAGGCAATGTTGCTGTTCTTAGTGGTGGCTGCTCGCCACCAGGTGGACATGAAAACACAATTTCATGCGGCTTGGTTGCTGAATAAACCCATTGGTTTGTTCCAAGGTAAATTACTTCTGGTCCGCGCCATTCCGTAAATTTCTTTTTGCATTGTGTATTAATTCTTGGTGTATCATTCAGGAACACAGCTATTGCGCAGGATTTTCTAGCAGTTCTTTTACTGATGCCGGTGTGGAATTTACAAAGAGGGCGTCCTATCTTGCTACAATCTTGAACATCATCTTTAGAAAGTTCCAAAAATGTTTCGAGATCTGCTGATACGGCAAGGTAATCTGGTAAATTTCCGAACAAGACGCCATGTGTTCCATTATCTGTTGATCCTGGTAGGTTGATAATCTGGAAGAGCTTGTACTGCTGGGAGTGCTCAAAAATAGGAACATGTATGAAGAGGCGAAAGGAATTTTCCATGGCTGCAACTGAGACAGTAGACTCCCGGTAAGCGACCCAAAGTTCGTTGCTAGAAATAGACCATCCTCGTGGTAATTGACCATTGATGGTTTTGATGACTTTGTTGAATTTAGCTGGAGAGATGATTTGAGGGGTCAAATGCCCGTTGGCTAGAAGACTAAAACCGACGTCGAGGCTATCAGCCAGTTGTTGTAGCCACTGCAAGATCTGATTCATTGCTTCAAATGTTTCATCCAGTTGGAAAAAATATTCGAAGTGGCTCAGTTCTAAGTCTTCCATGTCAGTTATTTTTTCCATTATGTTGATAGTGGCGTTTCTCAGTATTAAGTATTGGCCTCGTAGCTCTTTTATTAACTTTGCGTTTGTTCTTGTTTCCCACAGTGATTCATTTAAGACTGTTGCTTGCTTGTCGACAATGTGGATTATTTCTCGCTGATTTTGGCAGAGATTTTGAATTTGATTGTTCAGCTCTTCCAAATCTTTTTGTGTCGACACTCCAAAAAGCCATTTAAGGATTGTTCCTCCCCCGTCGACGAGACTTCGACGATTTCTTTGGTTTGTATTCAAGGCTTTTTTTATATTCGATAATCGATCTGCTGCGTTCTCCATTCCTTTCAGGAAAGACTGCATTCTGCTGGTAATTCTTTTGGCTGCTATTTTTTGAGGTCTGGTACCTTGATTCTTCCATCTTTCTGCTACTTCCTGCTGTTACAGAATTTTCTCTTTAAGGTACGCCGTGGCCGTATCAGGTAATCCAAAATCAAGATCAGTCACTATTGTCCAAGATGATTCACTAAACGCAACGTCAGCTTGTTGTTTGAAAATGGCGTTTTCTCTCAGGATTAGTGAACTGCTTGTGGAGGGGGCCAGCAAGAAAATGAAGAACGGCACTAAAAAGGTGAGATACCTAGCCGGAGGTCTTCTATTTCGTATTGGTCTTCGTGATGCATCTGAAGGTACTTTGTCTGGAGAAGAGGTGATCACTTCACTACCACTTATGTCGGGTGACACGTTAATTTCCTCAGGTACTGTTACTTCCTCTTCGGACAGAGGTTGTGAGTGAACTGCATCAGGTAGGTCTTGTGCTTCTTCTTGTTGTTCTCCATCGTTCTGTTTGTCTTTTTCTGTGGCTCTCTCAGTGTTATCTGGGATGGATGTCTGCGGTGACTCCCATTCCAAAGTGGCTTCGTGAAATGACTTCATCCGAGTGACGTGAACAATATCTGATTTTCCCCGTCCGGTTGCGGAGATTACTTCGTAGTTTACTGGTGTAGTTTTTCTCAATACCTTGAATGGTCCCAACCAGCGGTGAAGAAGTTTTTCTGCTCTTCCTACTTTGCGAAATGGCTTGTAGATCAGGACTAGATCTCCTGTTTGAAAAGATAACTCTCTATGGCGAGCATCGTAGGTTTCTTTTTGTTTTTATTTAACTCTCTGCATTCTAGTTTTTACAATTTCTTTTGGTTCAGTCAGATCAGCTTGTAGTCGATCTGCATAACTCATGGCAGCGTCTTCTTCTGTCAACAATGGGTTGGGATCAGCGTCCAATTCCAAATCAATGGGAAGTCTGGGTTCACGTCCATAGAGCAGAAAAAATGATGAATACCCCGTCGACTCTTGTCTTGCTGTGTTGTATGCAAAGCATACGTATTGTAGAGTACGATCCCAATCACGTTGGTCACTGCTGACGTCTATTGAGAGCATAGCTGCCAATGTATGATTCATCCTTTCCACCACTTCATTTGCCTGAGGGTGGTAACTTGAAGTTGTCTTGTGGTTTGTGTGCAATTTCTTGACAACAGCTTGTGTTAGATCTGAGGTAAAGCATTTTCCTCGATCCGTTATGATTTGTTCTGGAGCTCCGTGACGTAGAAGAATTTCATTAACAAAAAATTCTGCGACGTCATCTGCTTTTCCAGTCGGCATGGCTTTCAGTTCAACCCATTTGGTTAAATAGTCCACTGCCACGATAATCATCTTGTTTCCTCTGGTAAATAGTGGGAATGGACCTAGTAGATCAATGCCTACTTTTTGAAATGGTCTCTCTACTTTGATGCATTGTAAGAGTCCTGCAGGTTTGTCTGGGACTCCTTTTCTGCTTTGACAATGTACGCAGCTCTGTACGTGACGAGTTATGTCGAGTGCCATCTTCGGCCAGAAGAAACGATCACAAATCTTGTGTAGAGTACGCTTGATGCCAAGGTGACCTGACACAACGTCGTCGTGGTATGCCTGTAGAATTCTTTCACGGTAATCGACCGGTACGCACAGTCTTCTGTAGTTCTTTCCATTTTTAAAAGTTTCCTTGTACAGCTTTTCGCTGTGAATTACAAAATTTTTGACTCTTGATTTTCCGTTCTGGAGTTTCACAATTAGCTGATTCCAATTGCGACAAGCTTTCTGCTTTTCGGCCAATGAATCGTCTTCGTCTTCGGAAAGGCCAGGGAAAGTGATTGCTCCCACGATGAAACAGCGATCATCTTCTAGCTCTTCTGCAACTGGTAGTGGATTTCTTGAAAGACAGTTTGCATTGTCATGCGTTTTCCCACTACGGTATACAATAGTTATGTCGTATTCTTGAAGCGACAAGCTCCATCGGGCCAAACGGCCTGCAAGGTCTCTTTTGCTCATTAACCAGCAAAGAGCCTGATGATCGGTCACCACTTTCACTTTGCAACCCCACACAAAACATCGAAACTTGGAAAGACACCACACTAGTGCAAGACACTCTTTTTCGGTGATTGAGTAGTTCACTTCTGATTTTGTTAGAAGGCGGCTGGCGTATGCTATAGGACGTTCTGCTTCTTCAATGTGTTGAGCAAGAACGCCTCCTTTGCCATAACCACAGGCATCGGGAAAGATTTCCATTGGTAGATCATAGCTGGGATGCGCCAATACTGGTGCCGAAGTAAGTGCTAGTTTCAAAGCATTGAAGCTGCTACTTTGATCTTCTCCCCACGTGAAGAGAATTTCTTTCTTCGTCAGTGTAGTAAGCGGGCGTGCAATTGATGCAAAACCTTGGATGTTACGTCGATAATACGAGCACAGACCAAGAAAGCTTTGTACTCGTTTCACCTTGTTTGCTGTTGAATGGCCTTCATTGGGTGATGGGAAACTTTGCACTGCCTCCAGTTTTTCAGGATCTGGTGCCACACCTTCTTTTGAGATGAGGTGTCCCAACACTTTCAGTGCGTGCTCCATGAATGAGCATTTTGACCATTTCAACTTCAACCCAGCTTGAGAAAGGCAACTCAGCACTAGACGAAGTCTTTGCAAATGCTGTTCGAAGGTTGCTGAGTAGATTATGACGTCATCGAAGTATATCAGGCACGTCGTCCAACGAAGTCCAGCTAAGATGATGTCCATGGCCCTCTGAAAAGTACCAGGGGCGTTTGTTAAACCGAACGGAAGAGTACGGAACTGGTACAATCCGTCTGCAGTGATGAAGGCTGTTTTCGGTCTGTCACCGTCGATAACTGGAACTTGATGGTATCCTGATTGAAGATCCATGCTTGAGAAAAATATGGCGCCTTCCAGCCGACTCAAAGTGTCGGCAATACGTGGTAAGGGGTATGAGTCTTTTACCGTTACTGCGTTAAGTTTGCGATAGTCAACGCAGAAGCGCCAAGTACCATCTTTTTTCTTGACTAAAACCACTGGGGAAGACCAAGGGCTGTCAGAAGGTTCTATGACCCTTCTACGCAGCATTCCTTCCACTTGATCTTGAATAACAGCTCGTTCTTTCCAGGCACTCTTGTAAGGAAGTTGATGGATTGGGCGCGCATTAGCGGTATTGATGTCATGTTTGACGACTGAACAGTATCCCAAATCATCCTCGTTTAGTGCAAAGCAATGAGCAAATTGCTTGAGGATTTTTACTGTCTCTTCTTTCTCTTCTTTTGTTAGATTTTCCCCAATTCTTCCTTCGAGATGTTTCAACAATTCTTCTTTCTCTGCATCTGCATCTTGGTTCTTCCCCGAAGCATCTAGTGTTAGAATTTCTTGAATTTCTTCCATTTCTTCAGCTTCAGGGTGTTTCTCTAGGGTTCCCAGTGTCACTCCTTTTTCTAGCCACACTGTTTTTGGAGACAGGTTGGCGACTGGAATATCTTTCAAATCCGTTTGTACGAGCGCGTGACCGGTAGACAGACTTGATGTTGCTAACAGTGAAGCTGATGGTGTCACGATGCACGAACCTTCCATTCTGTGAGAGATAGATGTTGGAATTTGCTTTACCGTGTATGCTGGTATTTCTTGACTATCTTTTGAAATCAGCCGACTTTCTTGTGACTGTTCTACTTGGAGAGCAGTGATTTCTGGAAGCGGTGATTTCCCTGTCGTGAATGATGACTCTTCTGACTCGTAGTCAATGTGGATAGCTCGAAATTTTTGTAGGAAGTCATTTCCTAACAGTAGTTTAAAACCCGACATTGGCATAACTATTGCGTTATCTTTTATAGTTTTGCCTCTGTGGGTTACTACTATGTCTGCCGTACTCTGTGGTGACAGGGTTTGACCATTTACTAGACGGATCTTTGGTCCGACTAGAGGTTTTTTGACAAATTCCGTTTTCTCTAGTAATTCGGGTGAGATTACTGTGACTGCAGCTCCTGTATTAATCAGTGCTGTTGCAGTTATTTCTCCACACCTTACTGCCTCCTTTATTAGTCTTGCAGGATTCAAGTTGAACACGATCATTTCTGGGTCAGCCATTTTTTCTTCCAACGTATCTGGAACGGTTAGGTTGATGGAAAGATTTCCCTTTGCCGTCGCCCCTGCGGCTGCATCTTTAGGCGGACCTCTGTATTGTTCTGATTCAGGGTTCTTGAAGCAGTTGCGAGCAATGTGTCCTGACCTCTTACAAAAAAAACATTGCGGCCTTCCTGTTAGAGTGCGACCTTTTGGTTTAAAAGGTCCTCTTGAATTTACTTGCTCGTTTTTCTCTTTTGAAATTAACTTTTCGCAAGTCTCTTGAATTAATTCTCTCATCGTCTTCATCAAATCTGCTTGCTGGTCTGGGTAGACCACTGACAGGTTTGGTAACTGCTCCTGAGGCTTCTGCGCCTCAGCTGTCGTTTCCTTCCATCCTCGTGTGTCTGACATGAGTGATGCTTCTGTATAGGATTTTGCTAGTGCCAAAAATTCTTCGCATGTCTTGGGCTTCAGCGGATAAATTTTTCTGAAAAGTGTTGGGCGAAGTCCTCTAAAAGATGCTCCAATCGGTGCGTTTCTGACATATTCGGGTCAACCAGTCTGCAAAGATTGAGAATTTCGTAGTAGTACCTAATGGTTGGCTCGTCCACTCCTTGGGTCCTACTTCTGAGTCTGGTCTCTTGAAAAAGACCGTAATTATCTGGTTGAAATTCTTTCAAAAACACCGAACGTAGACCGGGTACTGCGGCCACAGCCGCATTTCCTGCAGCAGCTGCCTGTGCTGCTGTGTCTTCCCAGTAATTCGGGAGTCTTGCGCACAGGAACCAATTTCTTGCAGTATCATCCAAGTACATACTGATATTATTTCTTTTGTCAGCATCTCTCCAACCGTTGTGGGTAGAGATTGTTTCGTAGCGCTCTAACCATTGACGAGCGTCTTCCGTTGGACTCCCCCGAAAAACAGGTGGGCTTATAAATTCTCTAACAGCTGCCATAGCTGTACCTTGAAATTGCTGCTGATGTCTTGGAGGTACCAAAGGGTGTTGTCCTATCACAGGAACAACCAGATGTGTGGGCAGACTTAATTCTGCTTCGGAGTAGGATCTTGAATCTGCTTCGGAGTCAGGTTGTAAATCTGCTTCGGAGTCGGATCTTGAATCTGACTGATTTTCAGGGTTTCTGAAATCGCTCTGCTTAAATTTTACTTCACCTGAGGTAACTAGATTTTCAATAGAAGTTGAGATTTCTGGATCTTGTGTCGGGCCTGTTGTTGCACTTTCACCACCTGACAATTCGGGTGATTGTTCTGGATGCAATCGTTTACTTGGATCGCGAGGGCAACTAGGTAATCTTGGATTAGATTTTTTCTGCATCGACTAATTTTTTAAAGCAGCACAAAATTCGTTAACTAGGGGTAACGAGCTGCATCTCCACCATTTGTCACACTTGACTTGAAAACGTTTGTATTATTCTTAACACACAAAAAGGGAATACAATGATTACATGAATAATGAATTGAAACCTTCCTTTTACTAAGCGTCTAGTTTAGTGGAAGAGAGAGCGACTAATAATGGAAAAACAGTGGGTTTTATACTAGCTTTGAAATTACGCCCTCTCCCTAAGGTTAATAGATTTTACTGCACATTCTAAAGCTATTCTGGAACTTCTACTTATTTAGGGAGAAATGTCTGATAACATAACAGATAGTAAAACATTCGTAACTATAGCGTTTGAGTTTGACGCTTCTAGGAACAGATAGGGACATCTGCTGTTGTTCCCCGCGACAGTATGATTCTCGCTTAGGGTGCGAGAGGTCCCGGGTTCAATTCCCGGATGAGCCCACAGTGAGCGTTGTACTCGGGGATGTAGCTCAGATGGTAGAGCGCTCGCTTAGCATGCGAGAAGTAGGGGGATCGATACCCTGCATCTCCAGCCGTTTCACACACTCGAGTTGGTCACCCATTAGTGAACTATTTAAATAGTTATGGCTTATGGCTGCAACAAAGTCGCAAAAGTGTTCTCAAACTGAAACTCAAACAGTGACGGCAATTTTTCGTCAAATCTCCGTCTAAGACTGTACACCGATGACTGATTATCGATAACTTGCCAAAACAGAGAATTTTTCGATTTTTGATTCAACCAAGCAACAAAAATATGACATTGTAACAATGAACAATTCTAACTGTTCCCATACCGGGAATCGAACCCGAGCCTCCTGGGTGAAAGCCAGGTATCATTCCTCTGCTAGACTTTGTCGAGAGCAGACGTGTTTTCAAAGAGCTCTTGGTTTTTATTGATGTTATGTTTTAGCTCGTTATATTGTTCTTCTTTTTTATGTAACTTCATCCGAGAAACTCTTCTGTTTTTACAAAAACAAATATTTTGCTTTTATTCAATACTATTTTTTCTTTAATTTTAATATTCCATTCTACTTATTTATTTATTTTTATTTTTAAATTTATTTATCTTTTTTTTCAAATTAAAATCACTTTATTGATCGCCAATTTTCTTTTCTTCGGATTAAAATTTTATTATTTAAAAAAAAATTATTTTATTTTCAGATTTTCTAATTTCAAACATCTAGTTTGCACTTTTATTTTGGTATCTTTATTTATCTTAATCTAAGTTCCCAGAAAATTTTTAAAATTTTTAAAAATTCACTACTTTTTAATCTCATTTTACATCAAAATCATATAGTCAACCATCTCATTTTCCGTTCTTTAAAATTTTTTTTCCCATTTCCCTTATTATTTATTTTTTTTTTAATCCTATCAAATCCTTTAAAAAATATATATTTTTCTTCATTTTTTAAATTGGTCTTTAAATTTTTCTCCCTATATTTTTCCGAATTTTATTTCATTTTTGGTTTTTACTTCCTAAGAATTTCTGTTTTACACTCTTATATGTAAGTTAAATCATAAATTTTAGTACATTTTGTTTATTTTTGTTTGTTTTGAATTTCCCATTCCCAGTTTTATTGGCCTTTGTTAATGGTTTTTTTTGTGTTGTTGTTGTTGTTTATATTTCACACCACCATTGTCTTCTGCTTTGTTTTTCTTTTGTTTATTTTTCTTGAATTATCCCACCACCGTAAATTGCATTTGTTTGTTTTTGTTTTTGTTTGTTAATATTATGATCCCCACCATTGCCAGATTTCGATTATTACCCCTTTCCAACGTCTGCATCCGACAGCCTAATTGTTTTGCTTTATTTTGTTTTAATGTCCTAAATAACTGATACCATGAGCCAATAAAAAATAATTTTAATAAAAAAAAACAGATACCCTGCATCTCCAGCCGTTTCACCCACTCAAGTTGGTCACCCATTAGTGAACTATTTAAATAGTTATGGCTTATGGCTGCAACAAAGCCGCAAAAGTGTTCTCAAACTGAAACTCAAGCAGTGACGGCAATTTTTCGTCAAATCTCCGTCTAAGACTGTACAGTATGTTTCAGAAAAACGTGTTTCGTAAGGCCCAAAGTTTTTTTTATGTTTTTTTCCTCTGTATTGGCGCTAGGTGGCTTGCAAGGCTTATTTTGAAATTGATGCTTTCCGCAGTCTTCCGCAGATTGCCACATCTCATAATGATAGCAGAGCAGAGCCGCACTAGCAGACAACTGTACCGGTAAGTTGAAACTGGAAACGTCAAACGTCAAAAATCTTTGAAGTGAAAAAGTATTTGTTAAATGACAATATAGGATGTCAATACATTGTGCAGCTGTTGAAGGTGTTAAACTCTAAAATTATATGTAATCTAATTGTCTTTTTTTCATAGCACCTGTAGAGAACAGCAAATGTCCAAAATTTCACATTTAAGTCTTTGTTTTGTGGTAACCCGATGAGAGGAAATATCTATTTACGAGTTAAAATTAAATTTTTTATTCCCCCCACCAGTTTTAAGGTATGCAATTACACATCTTAAATGTTTTTACAATCTTATTTCAATTTTTCCAGGCCATGGCTAGCCCCGCAGTAGGATTCATGTATGAAAACTTCATGCGGAGGGTAGCTGTGATGTAAACACAGCAGTGTGAGGATGTTACTTAACAGAAAAGGACTAGTCGATTGAATTAAAACTATATAAAAAGGTATTCTTTCTTACTTATTTTGATGAATAATTGTATTTTATCAAAGGTGAGACATGCCTGCTGAGATGGAAATACAGATGTTTGTATGCAGCGGCAGCTTTCACACATCCTGAACATATCTTTGAAGCTTTGTACACTCCAAGTTAACAATCGTCTACATTAAATTTCATTTTTTAAATTTCATTTGTGCTTGTGTAGTTGTAGAATGTTTTGTTTAACCAACTTATTGTGTATGACTTACTATTGATGAAATAAAATGTTTAAAAAACATGAAACCATTTGATGTAAACTAAATTTTTTATTGCTTTGAAATGTAGATTAAGTTACCAAAATATGTATTGTCGTTTGATAGCACGAACCTAGTTCGGTGAGTAAAAAGAAAAATACAACTGAAAGGTCATCGTTCTTGATTTGAAGCGTTCTTAAATGAAACATAATAAAAGAGGACAAAAACAGAAATATGAGCAAAAAGATGGCAACATAAAAAAAAATTTCTTCATTTTTCAAATTGGAGTTCACTTATGTTTCAAAAGAACTTAAAGGCCTCTCCAATAGTGGTCAGAATTAGATTTTGCTTCCTAAAATCTTTCGATAAGGACCCATAGATCTTTTTTATTTCCTGGCTGTTTCAGATGAAGACCAATACTTTGTTCGAGATCCAACCAGACCTTTCGAAATGGCCAAGATTCTTTGAAATTTTCCGGCCACGGATCTGCCGCAATCTTATCCTTTCCGCTGATCCACTCCTGCATTGCGTCCGTGATGTGTGATGCTTTTTCGTCCATGAAGGTAACACTGTTAATCTTGAAGTCAGTAAGCTGTTCAGGACTAAATTCATCGTTGAAGACTTCAATGATCTTGCTAGGAAAGCTGTCCACTCGACAAATGGATCCTATTCCGCCAGTCGTTGAGAACCAAGCCCACACGTGAAGGGAATGCTTGTTCTTGTTAACCTTACATGTGGAATTGCCAAAGTATACGTATCCAGCTTGATGGATACAAAAAAAATCAAAATTGTTAAAATGCGTTCCTTTTCCATGACAAATTAAAACATAAATAAAATGACTAACTTAAAAGTAGCGGTGTCGATAAAAATAGTATTTTCCCGTTGATTTCCATTATGCTGGGCTGCAGGATCACTTGTTTTCGGGCGAAATAATGATGCCATGCTGAGAGTGAAATTTGTGGCCTACACTTCGAGAAAATTGAGAAAAATGAAACACGAGACCATTACTTTTGTCCGCGTTAAAGAATTTAGGGATAGGGTAAGAAAAAATCACCTAGGCTGGAGTTGGACAGGAAGTCTCTAGCCATACGTTGCGCGTTGCGGGATTTAGCCTTGACCTAGGTCGAACTGCGTCAGCTGCAAAAAAAAGTATACATTTTGGCACCTGATAGTTTTTTTTACCTAAGAGGTTAGGTTCAGTACTGAAACATTATTGAATAAGGTCTGTCGCATCTCAAAATTTCCTGTAGCGCTATGTTTCTACGTGAGCAAGGAAAACATTTAAGTCTTCAAGATAGAGGCACTATAGTTGCGCTTTTTCATGAAGAGACTACCATACCTGAAATTGCGGATATAATTCAATGCCATCCTAATACGGTTAAAAAGTGGATCCACCGATATGAAGAAACTTTTGATGTTAAGCGCAAAATAGGATCCGGACAAGCCTGCAAAACGACGCCAGCGCAAGATGCCATGTTGTAGCAGGCCGTCAGAGCAAAACCTATCACAACCCTGCAGGAACTAAAAGGTAACAGAAAGATCAAAATTTTTACGTCGTGTATTATTTAAAAGCCTCAAAAATATATAAAACATCCATAGATATTTGTGAGTTGCCCATTGATCGAGGAACAATTTCTCGAAGGCTAAAAATGCATAGGATTTACGGAAGAATTGCCGCCAAAAAAGAATTCCTTACAGAAGCCCACAAAAATACAAGATTAGCATTCGCAACGGAATTCGTCAATAAAGGTGCAGATTGGTGGGCAAAATTTATTTTTAGTGATGAAAAAACTTTCGGGTAAAACATTTATTCGGCTTATTTTTCTTAATTTTGCTTTCATTACTTTACATTCGTTTTATAGTTCCCATGAATGTGGTCGTTCCTTCGTCTTTCGAACGAATAAAACTAGGTTCAACCCTAACCATACTCAGATGATTAAACGGAGCGGGAGACAATCAATTCCAGTTTGGGCCTGGTTTTTATCTGATGGCGCCGGGGAAATGCGTCACATCAGCGGCCGTCTAACGGCTCAGAAATATATAGAAATATTAGAGAACGATCTCTTACCGTCTGCATGGGCTAGGTTTGGAACAGATGAACTCATTCCATTTGTTCAGGATCTTTCCCCAATTCACAGAACTTACCTAGTTCGAGATTGGTTTGAAGATGAAGGTGTCTCCTTTCAGCTTCTGCCGTGGCCACCAAAAGGGGCAGATTTAAACCCCATCGAGAATGTATGGAGTGAAATGGTGCGTGAAATGGATACCCATCACGCTAAAAATCCCGACGAACTTTGGAATGCTGTTAACAATACCTGGCACCATCTTAGTCAACAACCATCTTACTGGCAAACTCTCGCAAAGTCCATGACATCCCGTTTGCGACTCATCATAGCTGTTGATGGCGACTGGACGAAGTATTAGATTTGTAACTTGTTGAAGAAACAATAAATTCGAACTGTTGGAATCAAATGGATGTATTTGCATTAAATTCCTACACAATTATGCAGTAGAATCCTGTATTGCACCATCAACTTAAATGAAAGGTTTAAAAAAGAAATCATGTTGATTGTGTCTATCAGAAGAATAAATCGCAATAGACCACAATCCTGTAGAAGTGAAACATTAAACGCTTTATACTGCTTATACAAACAACGAAACAAAATTCCTATAACAAAAATAATTAGCACCTGAACTTTTCCCTCTACCACATTGTATTACACAAGGTTGTGGTTATATTAAAGCTTTCCTCCGTATGAAGTTTTATGCATATTGTTGCATCAGTGCGGGTATAGCCTTAGTCTGTATAAACTGTAATTGGATTATTTAAACTTGTAACATGTATACCTTAACACTCTTAGGGAAAATAGAAAAATTAATATTCAATCATCGATAGATATCTCCTTTTATTGAGTTACCATCAAATACATTACAAAAATAGGCTGCTTTAGTTGTGATTTAAAATTTCTTGTTTTCTATAGGTCCTATGAAATGAAAAGAAATTATATTAAATAAAAATTTTAAATTGCAACACCTTTACCTTGCACAATGAAATTGCAATTTCCTTTAACAAATATACGTTTAACTTTATAGATTTTTTATGTTTGACGTTTCAAGTATCAACATCAACCTTTCAACATACCGATTTAACTGTCTGCTACTCTGCTTCTGCTATGGGGTGTAGGAATATGCAGAATAGTGTCTTGCGGAAAGCATAACTGTAAAAGTAAGTCTTGCAAGCCACCTAGCGCCAATACAGAAAAAAATAACATAAAAAAAAACCTTGGGCCTTACGAGCATGGACTACTTTATATTAAGGACTGGACTCAGTCCAATCTCGCCGTGTTAATGCCTGTCCGGTAGGCTTTTTTACAGCCAAATAATTAAAAATACCATTATATTGAGTTTTAAAGACGAATTCAGCTACATTGTAATTTTTAATGTAAACTTAGGGAAAAAAGATATTAACGTTTATTTTATCGGAGTAGGGAAGAAAGTCGACTTGACTCATACGCCATCTACCCGCCAAACGGCCTAAGTTTTTACTTAGTGTTGTGAGTGTGTTTGAAGGCTGGAAGTGAAGTTAAATATTGTAAACAAAGTGACTTAGACATTCGCAATTCCGTGTTTTTTAATTATATGTTTCCATTGGTCATCATTGTATTGATATATAAATGTTGGTGGACGTGTATTGGCATTTGCTGCGAGAAGTGTCGATTCGTGAAACTGAAAGCTGAAGAATTACGGAAGTTTCTTTATGTGCTGCAATTGTGTATGTAATTCCAAACACACCTACGGTTATTTAAAGGTAACCTATTAGGTGACTGCAGTTGTATTCCTTGACAGGAATATTCAAGATCCGACAATGGTAATGCCATATTACCCCACGCAGGTGAACAAAGGAACATTGTCAACCTCATAGTGGGTTAGAGATAAACAAATAAGGTATCAACAATTCTACATTTATGTTGTTAGCGTATTGTATTTCCTGTTGTTAATCTTATTTTTGACACAGTGGGAGCCTTCGTTTGACAATCTGTTGCTGTGGCTGCGTAAGCATTTAGCATAGGAGTTATGAACTTCCACAACACCAGAATTGCAAGTCGTCCATTATGTTTATGTGAAGGAGGCAGTTGTTGTCCACGCTTACAGCAAAACGTCGCACAGCCAGAAACGTGTGCACAAGAAAAGTGACAAGATCTTCACGAATCTTTTTGTGTTGAGTAATTTTGTCATGGAACCTTCAACAAATCTGTAAATGGTCCACATCCTTTCCACAAATTCCTTTGAAGGTATATTCAGTCCGCCACGATCTAGTATTACACTTACATTTAATACGATAATCAACGTAATTGCAATTTTTTTATACCTAGGCACTCATTCAAAGTGTTGACAGCGTCTGCTTCCGGGTCGTTGATGTTGGTGTGCCTAAGACCTTCCTTGCATTCTACGCATATTTCGCGTTCCTCAAGAACTAGTAGAAGAAATCCAGCGGTCACTGCAGTCGACAATTTATCGTCGCATTCTCTATCTGTCCCGTAAACTAAAATAAATTATTAAAATTGATCACGTTAATAACTTTTTAATAAATTCAGATGTAAGGTTTATGGGAAAACTGAAGTACCTGCTGGACGTTTCAACTCATCTAGCACAGCAAGCTGTTCGGCTTCAAGTTGGAGGAGGACGTCGAGAGCTCTCTTCTTAGGGACTTTCACGGAAGTTGCACGTAGGAATTTTTGTTGGCTCTTTGCTGCTTTTCTCGTGTTAGGGACACGTTGCAATTAATTGCACAGTACGTTATTCCCGTTCTCAGCAATTTCTCTACCCCGTAAATGGCCGCTTTCGCTTCCATGTTGTAGTTTCCTCCGTTTGCCTGACGCAAAGCGCTAAACATTCTCTCAAGGTTATCGCTATTGAATTTCCGAGTCAGGACGAATTTAAATCCGGCAGTATCCAGCAAATAGGAAATTTTTGCTATCGTTGATTTCGTTGTAATTTCAATCGCTGCAAATGTTTCTGCAGTGAGGAAATGTTCTTTGTCGATGACAGATTTTTCCAGTCGATTAGCCATTGCAAAAAGTCTTGTAGCCATTTGACTCTCGCGTCTGCGCTAGAATAAAAAGGCCTTTATTTGGAAGCCTTTGATATTTCCCTTGTGTTAGGTTCGAGATGTCGTGTATTTCGAACCATTTTATCATCTTGCACATGAACGAAATAGTTTCCTCCGAGCCCATAAATCCGGATGTATGTCTTCTGCGTAGCGCTTCAGCGCAGCTACCATAGGCCTGCTGAATATGTCCAATGCCCTTTGAACGTTTTGACGTTCAATTGTAGTTGGCTCTAGGTGTCTTTACTTAGTTTCTTCACGAATTTCAGCACCATGAGTTTCTGTTTGAAGTGTAATCTTTTGATGAACTCAAACCTTATTGGTTTCCCTTTCTTTTCAGAGGGCGATCGATGAACTGATTTCGCACATTTTTTATAATATGCGACGAATCAAAACTTAAGAAAAGTTTCCGGTTTGCATCATTCGGATGTGGGATAACATGCGAAAGAATTCTGTCTGGATTGATCATTTTGAACATTTTTGTGTTTGTCGATGCGTTGTCCGCCACTGCGCCTACCACAACAAACCCAATCCACTCAACCTCTTCTATTACGTGTAGCGTCAACTGCTCAGCTCTTCTGCTGTCATCTTGTTGACTAGAAAATATCCAACGATGATACAGAAAGAGTTGGCAAGGCCATTAATTGCAAACGTAAGCAATTTATTAGCTAGCTTCTCTTTATCCTTAGCTTCAACGATGCCGGCCATGTCGACGTGGCCCACAAGCTTGTCGGCATGTTTAACGTAGGTCTCATTTGGTTTAATTGCCACTTCATCCAAGGCGATGTTCACATGTATCCCAAGTCCGCCTCCCAGCTCTTCAATTTTGGCTTTCATTGCTTCCTGACGATGTCTGTAACACCAACATCCATTGTCGATGAGCCGAGGTAGCTTCGAAGTGTTTTAGGGAAGGAAGGATGACCATCCCGGATTTGCGAAGGCATTCGTAAGCTCCCGGACTTCTAGCTTGTAGAATTATGCATTGCGGGATCACCTCTTGGTTCCATCTGTAACCATTTTTCGATTTCTTCGTTTTATTTTTCATTTGATCCATCATGAAACAGCTCCATGGGTCTCCTTCTGTACTTTCTTTTTCATTGATTTAATGAGATTCATCTCGGGGCAAGTGAGGCCTGAAATGGTATTCTCCAAATCACTTATTCTGTTTTCTAGCTTGCCCCTATTTTTTTCAGCCGGACAATTTGTTTTTGCAAGCGCCTAACCTTTTTGTAGTTTCAGATCATTTTCCGTCGAAGAAGCTGGTTTCGGTCGCAGAAGTGCATCATTGTCAGAGTCCGGTGTTTCCAAATGGTCCAATTCATTTTCTTGGAAGTCAGAATCAGTATCACAGTCTTCCTGCGAACTGAGTTCCCAATCGGAATTAGTATCAGAACTATTTGACGAACTCCAAGCGCACTCGGAATCAGAATCACAGCTATTGGACGCACTCCATTCGCACTCAGAGTCAGAATTAAAGCTTGTGGAAGAACTATAATGGCAGCCGGAATCGGAGTGATGCGATGATATATGAAATCTCCTTCACTTTCGGACAACTTTGACGCGCTTATGTCACGGACGGGACCGCTGTCATTAGCGCTATCCTTTCTTCATCACCGGAACCGTTAACAGCAATATGATTGGGAGGATTATGTATTTCTTGCACGCCGACAACAGCGTCTTCTGAAACGGGTAAGTCACCTATAACACCATTTAACAATTAAAATTAAGGAATCGGACTGTTAAATTTTTAGCTGTGTAATTTATTACCGTCAAATTCGTGCGTTACTACATAAGACAATCGAATTTTTTCGTTAGTGGTTCCAATAACTCTTCTTCTAATGGAGGAGTACCACTATTATTTGGTGCATCAAAGACACCAACAAAAATTGATGGCACCGCATTAGATAGCAGTTTCGGGTTTTCGGACACTGAATGGCTACGAAAACTTTCGTCGCCGAAATGCATTCCGCATACCACCGCATTTGTAATTTACAATGTTTTCTAATTGGCCGTAACCCGGAATGGCTATCGATTACAGACAACCATAACTTCATTCGTCTTTCGTCCGACGGCATCCCGTAAAAAGAAGCATGTTTGGGATCACCTTTTCTGGACACAGAGTCACAGCCGTTGACTATACACTTTGGAGCCATAATTACAACTGAAGAAATGGTATTCCTTTTTTTCATCTTTTTCTTTATTGTTTCGAGTCCTGCTTATTTCAGGGTAGGGCCGCAAATCGAAATCAGGAAAAAAGAAAAATTTAGAAACAGGTAGTTTTATCTTTATTTAAGCCAAAAGTCGAAAATTATGCTAATGAGCTGATCATACACAAAACAAAGAAAAGCTGATTTCAAATCTGCCGCTTGCCGACGCCAAGTAGCAGGAGCTTAGGCCGTTTGGCAGGTAGATGGCGAATGAGTCAAGTCGACTTTCACCCGTTCTCTTGAAAGTAAAACGGAAATATCTTTTAAACAATTCAATTTAGGTATAGGAACATTTATTAACTCAGCAATCATTTTTTAATTCTTTGTCTTATATCGACGTAAAAAAAATTACATGGGAGACATAGGAATCATCGAAGTGTCCAGTCCTTAATATAAAGTAGTCCATGTTACGAGACATGTGTTTCTGCAACATACTGTACAACGATGACTGATTATCGATAACTTGCCAAAACAGAGAATTTTTCTATTTTTGATTCAACCAAGCAAAAAAATTTGAAATTGTAACAATGAACAATTCTAACTGTTCCCATACCGGGAATCGAACCCGAGCCTCCTGAGTGAAAGCCAGGTATCCAAGCCACTAGATCATATGGGATGTTATCAGCCGTTGGTTGCCGAAACCCGGGATCGAACCAGGGACCTTTAGATCTTCAGTCTAACGCTCTCCCAACTGAGCTATTTCGGCACATTACGTTAACACTCAGGCCGTGTGGAATCCAGCAAAATGATAAAGTTCTTGTCACACCTGATTCCAATAACCATCACTTCGGCTTAGTTTAGAAACTTGCAAACATCAACCAAGTCTTTCCAGGACTGGCGGTTGTCACTCTAGGTTAGTTGATGTTAAATTTTTGTAACCTTATTGGTCTAGTACTGCGATTCTTGCTGACATGTGTTTTTCCGGAGCTCCCAACCATTTTTGCAAATCACCATGCCTCGGGCTTGTTGTTTTTGTGTCATAACTTTGTTCTTTTCGCTCGTTTACCGCTGTCAAATAATTGTCTTTGTTGTCACACCCCTTTCTTTAATCTATTTCCTCCAGCATGGGTAGGTTTTGTGTACACTCGATGGCAGTGACCGACCCTTCACTCACTACCTCAGCATAGTTTACAAAGTTTGAAACCTTCATCAAGCCTCATCAGGAATGGGGGTTTTCTTCTTCCAATTTGTTAAAGTGGTAGGTTTTTGTGCGGCTCATTGGTCTAGTAGTATGATTCTCGCTTAGGGTGCGAGTGGTCCCGGATTCAATTCCCGGATGAGCCCACAGTGAGTGTTGTACTCGGGGATGTAGCCCAGATGGTAGAGCGCTCGCTTAGCATGTGAGAAGTACGGGGATCGATACCCTGCATCTCCAGCCGTTTCACCCACTCATGTTGGGCAGCCATTAGTGAACTATTTAAATAGTTATGGCTTATGGCTGCAACAAAGCCGCAAAAGTGTTCTCAAACTGAAACTCGAACAGTGACGGCAATTTTTCGTCTAATCTCCGTCTAAGACTGTACACCGATGACTGATTATCGATAACATTCCAAAACAGAGAATTTTTCTATTTTTGATTCAACCAAGCAACAAAAATATGACATTGTAAAAATGAGCAATTCTAACTGTTCCCATACCGGGAATCGAACCCGAGCCTCCTGGGTGAAAGCCAGGTATCCTAGCCAAAAATTTGAAAAAAAATGCTTAAAGCGACCTTTATTTTTTAAAGATCCAGGAGTGTTGCCAGTTGGGGAATATCTTTCGGGATCCATGGATGGGGGGCTCTACAGACTGAGGTACGCGGAGGCAGGGTCCAATCTTTCGACTCTTGCCCGCCAAGCTGCCAAACGACTGGGAGTGCGGATTGATGTATCCGGCGACGAAAATCTAAGAATTGTCGCCGATGACGTCTCCGTAAGCCCAGTCAAGGCAGTCCGCGGACTTCGGAAAGTAGCTCAGCAGCGCTATACCAGAGACCTAATTTCCGACAAGAGCCACCAGGGAGTAGTTGCCACTGGCCTCTCCCCGGAAGACAAGTCGAAAGACATGGCTCGCCTGGTATCCTGCCGTACGCCCCTCTCCTTCCGCGACTGGAGATATCTTCACAGAGCCCGGCTTGACATCCTTCCTCTTCGGGGGCACTCGTGGTTTTGCTCACAGGAGCAAGATACGAGTTGCCGCCGATGCGGAAAGGAAAACGAGACCGGGTTTCATGTGCTTAACCACTGTGAAGAAGGTCTCCAGCTCGCCACCAAGAGGCACAACACCATCCAAGATCTCTTGGAGTCGCTGCTAGTCAAGCAGGGACACGACGTCACGATCAACAATGCCATCCCCGGGCAAAGGTTAAGACCGGATGTTGAATTTCAACTATCCGGTTCCCGGGTGATGGTCGACGTCGTGCTCTGCTATGACCAACCAGGGAGTATGGAGAATGCCTACCAGCGGAAATATGATAAATATTCTTCGCATGGGAGGATTCTCCCCCTGGTTGTCGGGTCACTTGGATCATGGTACCCCAGGAACGACGAAATCCGTTCGATTCTCGGAATCAACGGAAGATCCTGGGGTGCCTTCCGATTCGAGGCCCGATTGGCAGCGATCCAGGGATCAATGGAAATGGTGTGTGCCCATTTATATCATGGTGCACCAAACCCCGAAGCTGAGGATATCCCCCCTTTTCCCGTAGAAACTCCCTACCCAGTAGATTAGTAGATTCTTTCCCACATATTTTATTTATGTAATTTAAGTAATATTTTAAAATGCACCTACCTCATACATGATTATTCCCCTTCCGGAAACCACTCCATTAACTAGCCACTAGACCATATGGGATGTTATCAGTCCTCTGCTAGACTTCGTGGAGAGCAGACGCGTTTTTAAAGAGCTCCCGTTTTCATTGATGAAGTGTTTTAGCTCCTTGTATTATTTTTACATTTTATCCATTGACATCCAAAAAACCCTTTAAAAAAATTTCTTATGCTTTAACCAAAACAAATATTGATTTTTAATGCATATATTTGTTTAATTTTAGTACTCTATAGAATTTATTTATTTATTCTTTTTATCTTTGAATTTTTTTTCCATTTGATTCCACTCTTCGGTTTTTAAATTTTTTTTATTCTTCACTAATTTTTTTATTCCACAATTTCTTCGTTTTTAAAATTTTTTCTTTATTCTTCACTAAATTTTTTTTCAATAAGGATTACTATTTTATTGTTTCATATGTAAGTGGGCCAAGGGTAGCAATGGCAGAGGAAGGAGCATCTAGTAGAAATTCTACTAGAGTAAGACTTCATGGGACAATCATTAAAATCCCAGTTCCTCTGCCAAAAATTTTAAGATGCGGGGAGAAATCCTGTCAAGGTGAGCGAGGTAGCGGTACCTGGTCTGGAGATCGCAAGAGACAATTGGCGGAGACACACATAAAAGAAAGACATTCTAGGAGAGGGGTTCAGTACACCACCCAGTATGTCTGCCTTGGCTGTAAAAAGGAATTTAATTCGTTTATTTCAGCCGGCAGACATGCAAGACCTTGTACTGAGTCCCTTTCCTCCAGTATTCTCCGCCAATCCCTCGAACTAACCATTGCATCTGCAATGGATGGTTCGCAGGGGTCTCCTAATCCCGCTCACTCTTCTCTCCCCACGTTTTCCCCTTCCAGAATTGAAGGGGACAAAATAATTTTAAAATACCCTGGGAAACCCACGAAGTGTCCTAGGTGTGAGTGGACTACCTTGGCAACTAACACCAGAGCCATGGGTAGTATCCACAGACACCTAGAGACAGCCCACACACTCCGACTAGTCAAATATTGGGAATGCGGAGTGTGTGGATTTGCTGGAGATGGCCCTACACTGAAAGGACATTACCAAAGGTTACATTCCAATCGGTTACCCTCCATCCGATTTGCTGGGATATCCAGTATGGATGGCTCCAACCGTGACTCTTCTGCTGCAGTGATCTCTCTAGAGGATGTTACTGCAACAGAAGACGAGCGTGATGAGCTATCCGTGGTGGAAATCCCAGCGATCGAGGAATCCCCTGGTAATGTCCAATCTCCAGCAAATTTTACCGCTAGCCCTATTTTAGATCTTGGGAGGGAGTTCGCCTCCTCTTTTAATACACAAAATTTTAGTTGGCTTTATGAACTCCCCCAACAAGAAAATACTAGCCCCACAATTTTATCACAAGAGATTTTAGACCCTTCACCTAACCCTGAGACCTTATACTTTGTCCCCAGTCAGCACAGCAATCGAGGACGTAGTCACCACAGCTCAGAAGAGCAGAGCCAAAGAGACGACGATTTTGTCAGTCTCTGGGATCCTGCCTTCTTGAGCTGTGAGACTCTACATGACCTAGACGATGTCCTCGAACGTTGCACAGCTGACTGGCTCCCTAAAGCACAAATTTTACAAGACCCTAGCCCTGAACAACCCCGAGGAAACCCTGACAAAAGGAAAGAAACCAAAACCGGCAGATGCAGAAGGCCCGGCGACAGACCTAGCAAAAAAAGGCGTACGAGGCGAGGAAGATTCAGCGGCTCTTCAACATTTACCCAAGAAGAGCCGTTCGACAGGTGCTCGAAGACCGTTCACCCTCCTACGATGGTACTGTACAAGCTGCGGAGGAATATCTCAAGAGGACTTACAACCGATTGAGACCATCTCCGCAGCAGTGCCAAAGTGCGAGGGAACTCTACGACACCTGCGACTGGTCCCAACCTTCAGAGGACCAGATGAACTTCCTTAATCGTGCGCCAACCCAACAAGAGCTTGAAGCTAACTCGCCGGGCTACCAACACATCACCAGGGGTTGATGGCCTAGAATACCGTCATCTTAGAGCCATCGACCCCAACTGCATTCTGCTGGAAACAGTTTGTAAAATGGTTTGGAAGCTAGGGGTTCCTAATTGTTGGAAGACATCGCGAACTGTCCCCATTTTCAAGAAAGGGGACACTAGCGACTATTCCAACTTTAGACCAATATCCCTTCTTCCTACCATTTACAAACTGTTCTCGGGAGTGATCAGCCAGAGAATAACGCAAGTCGCTTCAGTCCTTGGCTGGTTATCTCCCGAGCAAAAGGGTTTCCTCCCGGGGGTCCATGGTATTCAGGAACATACACAGCTCTTACAGACGGTTGTCGAGGAGATAAAGACCAAACGAAAGCACATTTCTATTGCATGGCTGGACATGTGCAACGCGTTTGGATCTGTGCCTCACGCCTTTCTGAATGAGCTGTTCACATCACTTCACAAAAAGGACCTCCGGCGCATCCTGGTGGACATATATTCGGGAAATCGGATGGATTTTGCCGTTGGGAAAGAATCCATCCGCATTTTCCCCACAGCAGGTGTTCGCCAGGGTGACGCTCTTAGTTCCCCTATTTTTAACCTGGCTTCCGAACCCCTCGTCAGGGCCGGAAAGTCCAATATTAACCCCGGATTTTTAATGTTTGGCTCGCTCGTGAAAACCACGGCATATGCTGACGAAATTGCCGTGGTTACAAATTCTCCCTCCGAGCTCCAAAACATTTTAAACGTTTTTACCCTCACCGCAAACTATAATAAATAAACTAGGTATCCCTAACCTTGACAAGATTGCCGCCTCCCACCTCGCACCATGGCAAAAACTTGAGATTTTCCGTAGCCACCTTCTACGGAAGGTCTGTTCTAAGGTCAGTTGGTGGTCGGAACCGCAATTTTCCTACGATCGATGTACCAAGATATGTTTCTTGGTCGTCTGGACCCAGGCACCGAATTAATTGATCACCAATTCGGCCCTGGGCGTCAGACGGCTTGCCTTTGTCAATGACCAAGCAAGCACACTTCCCGGCGTTGAATTGCAGCCCTAAGGTGTCAGCGGTGAGGGATAAAATGTCTAAAATATTTTGGAGCTCGTCAGGAGAATTTGTAACCGTGGTCTTGACGAGCGAGCCAAATAATAAAAATCCGGGGTTGATATTGGACTTTCCGGCCCTGACGAGGGGCTCGGAAGCCAGATTAAAAATAGGGGCGCTAAGAGCGTCACCCTGACGAACACCTGCTGTTGGGGAAATACGAACAGATTCTTTCTGAACGGCAAAATCCATCCGATTCCCCGAGTAAATGTCCGCCAGGATGCGCCGGAGGTCGTCTGGTATCGGAAGAGAAGCAAACAGCTCTCCAAGAACGGCGTGAGGAACAGAACCAAACGCATTGCACATGTCTAGCCATGCTATAGACACATGCCTACGTTTGGTCCTTGTCTCCTCGACAACGGTCTGCAAGAGCTGTGTGTGCTCCTGGATACCATGAACCCCCGGGAGGAAACCCTTTTGCTCGGGAGATAACCAGCCAAGGTCTGAAGCGACTTCCGTTATTCTCTGGCTGATCACTCCCGAGAACAATTTGTAAAAGGTAGGAAGAAGGGATATTGGTCTAGAGTTGGAATAGTCGCTAGTGTCCCCTTTCTTGAAAATGGGGACAGTTCGCGATGTCTTCCAACAATTAGGAATCCCTAGCTTCCAAACCATATTACAAACTGTTTCCAGCAGAATGCAGTTGGGGTCGATGGCTCTAAGATGACGGTATTCTAGGCCATCAACCCCTGGTGATGTGTTGGTAGCCCGGCGAAGCTTAGCTTTAAGCTCTTGTTGGGTTGGCGCACGATTAAGGAAGTTCATCTGGTCCTCTGATGGTTGGGACCAGTCGCAGGTGTCGTAGAGTTCCCTCGCACTTTGGCACTGCTGCGGAGATGGTCTCAATCGGTTGTAAGTCCTCTTGAGATATTCCTCCGCAGCTTGTACAGTACCATCGTAGGAGGGTGAACGGTCTTCGAGCACCTCTCGAACGGCTCTTCTTGGGTAAATGTTGAAGAGCCGCTGAATCTTCTTCGCCTCGTACGCCTTTTGCTTGATATGTCGAATAAGAAGATAAATGCTTAAAGCGACCTTTATTTTTTAAAGAGCCGTTTGTATTTGAGGCATCGCTAGGTTAGTTGATGTAAAATTTTTGTAACCTTATTGGTCTAGTAGTGCGATTCTTGCTGACATGTGTTTTTCCGGAGCTCCCAATCATTTTTGCAAATCACCATGCCTCGGGCTTGTTGTTTCTGTGTAATAACTTTGTTCTTTTTGCTCGTTTACCGCTGTCAAATAATTGTCTTTGTTGTCACACCCCTTTCTTTAATCTATTTCCTCCAGCATGGGTAGGTTTTGTGTACACTCGATGGCAGTGACCGACCCTTCACTCACTACCTCAGCATAGTTTACAAAGTTTGAAACATTCATCAAGCCTCATCAGGACTGGGGGTTTTCTTCTTCCAATTTGTTAAAGTGGTAGGATTGTGTGCGGCTCATTGGTCTAGTAGTATGATTCTCGCTTAGGGTGCGAGAGGTCCCGGGTTCAATTCCCGGATGAGCAACAAAAATATGACATTGTAACAATGAATAATTCTAATTGTTCCCATACCGGGATTCGAACCCGAGCCTCCTGGGTGAAAGCCAGGTATCTAGGATGTGATAGTATGTAGTAGATGGGATGTGAAGCTTGGATACCTGGCTTTCACCCAGGAGGCTCGGGTTCGATTCCCTGTAGGGGAACAGTTAGAATTGTTCATTGTTACAATGTCATATTTTTGTTGCTTGGTTGAATCAAATATAGAAAAATTCTCTGTTTTGGCAAGTTATCGATAATCAGTCATTGGTGTACAGTCTTAGACGGAGATTTGACGAAAAATTGCCGTCACTGTTTGAGTTTCAGTTTGAGAACACTTTTGCGGCTTTGTTGCAGCCATAAGCCATAACTATTTAAATAGTTCACTAATGGGTGATCAAGTGGTGAAACGGCTGGAGATGCAGGGTATCGATCCCCGTATTTCTCGCATGCTATCCGAGCGCTCTACCATCTGAGCTACATCCCCGAGTATAATGCTCACTGTGGGCTCATCCGGGAATTGAACCCGGGCCCTCTCGCACCCTAAGCGAGAATCATACTACTAGACCAATGAGCCGCACACAAACCTACCACTTTAACAAATTGGAAGATGAAAACCCCCAGTCCTGATGAGGCTTGATGAATGTTTCAAACTTTGTAAACTATGCTGAGGTAGTGAGTGAAGGGTCGGTCACTGCCATCGAGTGTACACAAAACCTACCCATGCTGGAGGAAATAGATTAAAGAAAGGGGTGTGACAACAAAGACAATTATTTGACAGCGGTAAACGAGCGAAAAGAACAAAGTTATGACACAAAAACAACAAGCCCGAGGCATGGTGATTTGCAAAAATGGTTTGGAGCTCCGGAAAAACACATGTCAGCAAGAGTCGCACTACTAGACCAATAAGGTTACAAAAATTTAACATCAACTAACCTAGAGTGACAATCGCAGGTCCTGGAAAGACTTGGTTGATGTTTGCAAGTTTCTAAACTAAGCCGAAGTGATGGTTATTGGAATCAGGTGTGACAAGAACTTTATCATTTTGCTGGAATCCACACGGCCTGAGTGTTAACGTAATGCGCCGAAATGGCTCAGTTGGGAGAGCGTTAGACTGAAGATTTAAAGGTCCCTGGTTCGATTCCGGGTTTCGGCAACCAACGGCTGATAACATCCCATATGGTCTAGTGGCTAGATTATGGAGGGTTTTCCGGAAGGGGAATAAACATGTATGAGGTGGGTGCATTTTTAAATATTACTAAAATTACATACATAAAATATATATGAAAGAATCTACTAATCTACTGGGTAGGGAGTTTCTACGGGAAAAGGGGGGATATCCTCAGCTTCGGGGTTTGGTGCACCATGATGGAAATGGGCACACACCATTTCCATTGATCCCTGGATCGCTGCCAATCGGGCCTTGAATCGGAAGGCAGCCCAGGATCTTCCGTTGATTCCGAGAATCGAACGGATTTCGTCGTTCCTGGGGTACCATGATCCAAGTGACCCGACAACCAGGGGGAGAATCCTCCCATGCGAAGAATATTTATCATATTTCCGCTGGTAGGCATTCTCCATACTCCCTGGTTGGTCATAGCAGACCACGACGTCGACCATCACCCGGGAACCGGATAGTTGAAATTCAACATCTGGTCTTAACCTTTGCCCGGGGATGGTAAGTTGATCGTGACGTCGTGTCCCTGCTTGACTAGCAGCGACTCCAAGAGATCTTGGATAGTATTGTGCCTGTTGGTGGCGAGCTGGAGACCTTCTTTACAGTGGTTAAGCACATGAAACCCGGTCTCGTTTTCCTTTCCGCATCGGCGGCAACTCGTATCTTGCTCCTGTGAGGAAAACCACGAGTGCCCCCGAAGAGGAAGGATGTCGAGCCGGGCCCTGTGAAGATATCTCCAGTCGCGGAAGGAGAGGGGCGTACGGCAGGATACCAGGCGAGCCATGTCTTTCGACTTGTCTTCCAGGGAGAGGCCAGTGGCAACTACTCCCTGGTGGCTTTTGTCGGAAATTAGGTCCCTGGTATAGCGCTGCCGAGCTACTTTCCGAAGTCCGCGGACTGCCTTGACTGGGCTTACGGAGACGTCATCGGCGACAATTCTTAGATTTTCGTTGCCGGATACATCAATCCGCACTCCCAGTCGTTTGGCAGCTTGCCGGGCAAGAGTCAAAAGATTGGACCCTGCCTCCGCGTACCTCAGTCTGTAGAGCCCCCCATCCACGGATACCGAAAGATATTCCCCAACTGGTAACACTCCTGGATGCTCGTTTCTGAACCCTCGCCGGATGGTGTCATGGAGCTGCTCTCGGCATATGTTACTCACTGTAGTGTCTCTACAAGTGTGGAGCTGAGCAGCCCTGGCGATGGTCCAGATATCGGCATCATCAGTGAGGCGGCATGTTCCTAGGCCCCCAACCCGCCGGTCCGCGTAGAAAAAGTGGGCCGTTGCGTGATTGGGAAGATTGCAAATAAGGCCTAAGAACTTCCTACACTCAGTGTCCAGTTGGGTGAGGCAGTCTTTTAGGACCCGACCCGAAGCGAGGTGATGGGAAAGGGAAGGTAGAAGGTGGCTACGGAAAATCTCAATTTTTGCCATGGTACGAGGTGGGAGGCGGCAATCTTGTCAAGGTTAGGGATTAGGTCAGTGGGAGGACGAAACAGCAATTTCCCGCCGATCGGTGTACCAAGATATGTCTCTTGGTCGTCTGGTCCCAAGCACCGAATGGGTTGAGTACCGATTTGGCACAGAGCCTCAGACGGCTTGCCTTTGTCAATGACCAAGCAAGCACACTTCCCGGCGTTGAACTGCAGCCCTAAGGTGTCAGCGGTGAGGGATAAAATGTCTAAAATATTTTGGAGCTCGTCAGGAGTATTTGTAACCACGGCAATGTCGTCAGCATATGCCGTGGTCTTGACGAGCGAGCCAAATAATAAAAATCTGGGGTTGATATTGGACTTTCTGGCCCTGACGAAGGGCTCGGAAGCCAGATTAAAAATAGGGGCGCTAAGAGCGTCACCCTGACGAACACCTGCTGTTGGGGAAATACGAACAGATTCTTTCTGAACGGCAAAATCCATCCGATTCCCCGAGTAAATGTCCGCCAGGATGCGCCGGAGGTCGTCTGGTATCGGAAGAGAAGCAAACAGCTCTCTGTATTAGACTGCAGCAACTCCTCCCAGAAACAGCAGCCCCACCCAGCAAGAAGGTCGTTACGAATGCAACCTTCCCTGCGGATAATAGTTTATGATAAAAGAAAAAGTTATTGTAAACCCCTCCCTTCTTAACCTTCAATCTTTTGGTATATAAGCGCATGGTTGTATCGTCTTAAGTAGAGTTAGTTTACTGGCAAATACACAGTCTAGAAACTATTACATTTGGAGGTCCCAACGAGACAGCAAGAATAACAACGAGACTGTGGAAGAAAAGTTTCTGATCTGTGCTTCATTTGCTAGCTGCAAGTATTCAACGCTTCTATCACCAAGTCTTCAAGCAACCGACATCGGAACATCATCCAGGTAAGCGAATGCCATTTGATTCGCCTGTACAAAAGACTGCTCTCAACGAGAACACACTACTACCTTTATACCCCGTACTAAAAGAATCTGATTTAACCGACGAAGACCCAAACCTAAGTCACCATCGAGAACAATTTTTGGACCATTGGAAGACCTTAATAGACTTAGAGTTTAAGCAAGACTTAGAAAGAAGTAAATCATACTAGACAACCTCAACAACTGAAAATATCCAACAGTTACAAACACAGAAACAAGAAGCAAGTCAGGCGACGCAAAATTCGCTGCATTTTTACACTTATTACCTTCTAGAACAAACTTTAAAAGTAACAGATGGTGTAACAGCAGAAACCATTGCTAATGCTACTAAAACACTCAAAGACGATATAGTCGCACAAGGTGGGAACACTGGAACACTCGATAGTTTACTCCAACAGCTACACCCATTGCACGGAAAAGAAAAAGAATTTTTGTTCGGAACCATCAGTGTATTGCAGAAAGAGTCAGTAATTGCACTAATTGAAGATAAAAAGCAGATATCTACGCTAAAATTTGAACTTTCAAACGCGCAAAAACAATTGGAGAGTAACAAAAAGAAGGCAAAGAGTTCCAAATACACTTTAGGCAGTTCGTTAGAGCAACTTCAAGAAAACAACGAGGCTCTGAAACACACCCTTGAAAAAGCCAATTCCCGAATCGCCGACCTAGAACAAAACCTTGAAGCCACCTTAGCAACCGAGAGCCAATTGCAGAATCTTCTCAAAAGAAAAGAGGAAAACAACGCAGCTGTCGAGAGCGAAGGGCAAGAAATAATTAACAAACTTGAAGGTGAGAAGACCAGACTGATCCAGAAACTCAGCAGTGCGGAAAACCAGATAAAACAAGTATCAGAAACAGCAGAGCAGCTCCAGAAAGAGATAAAAGTTTTGGCAGACAGACTCGACACGGCTTCAACAGAGAAAATCAATTTAAAGAAAAACTTGCTAGATTTTACTTCGAAGAACAAGAACCTTGAAAAAGACCTTCAACAACTACAAGATCGGGTACGAGGACAAGAAAATCAAATAATAATTCTAGAAAACCGGGTGAAAGAATACAAAAAACTTCAAGTTAAATTCATCGAGACTGAAGACTCCAACGACTCAAGGCTAGACGAGGACGAACCAGGAGAAATAACCAAACTAGTGGGAGATATAAACGAACTGACCTTGCCGACAGACAGTGGAGACAAGTCACTCCACTACGAGCTGGAAATAGAACAAGCAAAAGATTTTGAACAAACAATAGAAAACCTTAAAACGCAAATAGAACACTTAAACAAAACAATCATCTATTTGGAGCAAGAAAATCAACAGCTAAAAAAGAAGGTCGACATGGGCGTAACACACGACGACGAGGACACTTCGGAAAAAACGTTTGCGAATACCCGCAAGAAAAATCACAAGGATGATGATATTCCAGCAACTGAGCAGGACGACGAAGACGCAAAGAAAGTGAACAGGTACTTCACTCAGCCAATAGTGAAGGCCTTAGGAGAGCTATTCTCCAGAGAAGACAAAAAGGTAATTCCAATCTTTAAAGGAAAAAGCACTGATAAACTAATATCAGAATGGCTACGCGGCGCCGAACACGTAGCACGAAACAATGAATGGGACGACAATCAAAAGATACGTTTCTTTTCTGATCGATTGAAAGGCGAAGTCTTCGAATGGCATGAAAACTACGCTGAGGAAGAAGGCGATGATCTAAATTACCAGGATTGGAAAGAAGCACTAATAACAAGATTTCAAGACACCTACGACTTAGCTACACTGGAGAAAAAACGTTCAAAATTAACTCAAAAACCGGAAGAAAACTGCAGAGCTTTTGTGTCAAGGTTAAATAACCTTTACGATACCATCACTGGTAAAGAAGAAAGGGCTGATCATAAACAAACTATTATTGAAGGACAATTACTAAACAAAGTGAAAAAGATGAGGGATCACAGAAAAAGCAAAATCCTACTACAAGGATTACTACCTAAGTATAAAGCAGAACTTTACCTACGAATGCCGGAAAACACAGAAGACTTTGACGCATTATGTAAACAACTTTTCTTTTCTGAAAAAATTCTACACACAAAAGAAGCTACAGACGACAAGGAGATGTCAGTTGTTATAGCAGAGATAACACATCACGAAAAACAACAAGACGATAAAATCCAAATACTTGAGCAAAAATTATCAGATTAAAATGTACTAATACGAAACGTGGATCCTCACTGGAAAACGACGTTACCATAGCTGCAACTGACCAATACGAAAACAGAAGACCACGTCCAAGTGAACGTTACTCAAGATCACGTGATTCGTGAGTGCGATTTGCTGACAATCATAACAGACGAGAATCAAGTCGAGAAAGAAGTCTAAGTAGAAACAGAGACAACAGTCCCTACCGCAGAGATTACAATTCGTCAGGACGAAGAAATTATAATCCTTCAGGATACAGGCAAACCAGATTTCCATCTCACCAACGTCCCCCATATCGGAACGACTACCCCAACCGGCAAGGAAACTACAACGGACCAAACAACTACAGACCACAAGCACGTTATAACAGCAACCAACATCTACAGCAACAACAGCACACTAGCAACAATCCTCGAACTACTGAAAATCGAGAAATAACCTGCTACAAGTGTAACTGAAGAGGACATATTGCAAGAGAATGTTGGACAGATATGGCACGTACCAACAACCAAGGTCCCCGATAAACCCCATAAAACCAATCAGTAACTCCCAACTAACATACAATTTAGGATCAGATGTAGAAGTAGAAATTCCAAAACTGATACGTATTCCCGTTAGAATTTTTAATAAGGAAATCATAACTTTAGTGGACACAGGCGCAGCAGCTAGTTTAGTATCCAGTAAAATATTAGATACTCTAGAATGTAATGAGAACTTAAAACAAGTAGAAAATGCGAATCATCCTATTTTTAGAACGGTGTCGGGACAAGAACTTAAATCGATAGGGAAATTTGAATTTTCAGTTATTATCAATGATAATCATATTATTAACCATCACTTTTATGTTATGAAAAACTTAAATGAACAATGCATCTTAGGATTAGATTTCTTATCTAACAATAATGTGAAGATTAACACTAGAAATCGTCAAATATGTTATGATCACTTTGGAGTAGAACATAATTTTGGAAGTAATACCATGCCCATTTATAGCGTAACATTTAGCAAAGCAGGCATCCATATACCACTAATCCCGATTGATAGAGAAGACGAAGATCTTACACAACAAGATTATCGTAATTTAGAATCCTTCAATCAATTAGACTTTAATAATAAAACTAAGCAGATAGCTAAGATTGCTGAAAAAGAAGAACAAGCACTCAATGTATCAGACGACATACAAACTAAAATTGAAATTTTACTAAAGAAACACGAAGATCTTTTCGCAGACCAAGAATCCGACTTGGGTCTAGCTACACAAGTGAAACATCACATCAACATAGGCCATAACGCTCCCATTAATCAAAGACAACGAAGAACACCCGAATCCCTAAAACTTGTTGTTAAGACTAAAATAGAGGTAATGCTAAGTAACAAAATAATAAGAGAAAGCCACAGTCCTTTTGCTGCAGCCATAGTAATGGTACCTAAAAAAGATGGAGAGATGCGAATGTGCATCGACTACAGAGCTTTGAACAAAATTACTGTTAAGGATAAGTACCCTCTACCTAGGATAGATGACACAATTGACGCGTTGTGCGGATCAGTTCATTTTTCAACATTGGACTTACTGAGCGGCTACTGGCAGATAGAAATAGAAGAAAGTGATAAACACAAAACAGCTTTCATTTGTGAATTTGGCCAATACGAATTTAATCGAATGCTATTTGGTTTGACAAATGCTCCCAGCACTTTTCAAAGAGCAATGAATAACATCTTGAAAACGGTATTGTACAAATTCGCATTGGTTTACCTAGATGACATCATAGTGTTCAGTAATTCAATTATTGATCATGTGAAACACTTGGAAGCAGTTTTTAGACTCCTTAAACAAGCGGGTTTAAAGTTGAAAAGGAAGAAGTGCGAATTTTTAAAAGAAGAATTAGATTATTTAGGTTACATCGTATCCGGGAAAGGAATAACACCAAGTACAAAGAAATTAGACGCGATTATTAAATATCCCACTCCCAAAAACGTAAAAGAATTGAGCTCATTTTTAGGTCTAGCCAGCTACTACAGAAAATTTATTAGGGCTTTTGCTGATAAAGCTCATCTACTAACTGCGCTCACTAGAAAGTCAGCGGAATGGAAATGGGGGGAGGAACAAAGGGACGCCTTTGAATGTATTAAGAACTGTCTTATCACTAGACCTGTTCTAGGTTATCCGGATTTTTCTCGAGAATTTATCATCTACACGGATGCTTCAGGATATGGAATAGGAGCAGTCTTGGCTCAAATACAACCTCCACCTCAATCAGCGGATTTAGCGGAGTCCGACGGACAGGACCTTCGTAAATCAGACGGCGTAAAAGTCTTCATAGCCTATACCTCTAAACATCTGAACGACCGCGAGGCCAAGTGGTCAACCACAGAGAAAGAAGCATACGCAATAATCCACGCCATCGACGTGTTTAGGACGTACCTATACGGGCGTAAGTTTACCGTATTTACAGATCATAGACCTTTAGAATGGTTAATGAGTAAGACAGAACCAGCAGGAAGATTAGCTCGATGGGCTCTTAAGATCCAAGAATTTGATATCATTATTGGGTACCGACCAGGAAAGTCACACCAAAATGCTGACACACTTAGTCGCACCCCAATAGTGCCGCTAGCGAAAGTAGAAACAAGGTCAACAGGTACAAAAGAGAAACCAGAAGTAAAAAACGAAACCAAGGAAACTAGAACAAAACAAGTAATTTTTGAAACGGAAAGTAATCAGTCCAAGGACACGGAAAAATGGATAGAACTCCAACACAAAGATGAGTATTGCAGAACAATATTAAAAGAAATGGCAAAGGCCAATCCAAGTAAGGACGTTAAAAATAAATTTAAAATAAATGACAAAGGACTATTTGTAGATACCAGAAGAAGAATTGTAACGCCAGTAAGACTGGTGCCACAAATTTTAAAGGAAAATCACGATCACATATTGGCAGGACATTTAGGAGTAGGAAAAACGTTGGCTAGACTTCAAAGACGGTACACATGGCCATGCATGCGTACCTCCGTAATAGAATACGTTAAAAGTTGTTTGATGTGCAATAAAAGAAAAGCGGTAGGTGGAAGTAAAGCACCATTATACCCTTTGCCTTTAGTTGAAGGAGTATGGGAGAGGATTGCAATGGATATAGTGGGCCCAATTCAAGAAAGCGCTAAGGGATACAGATATATATTAGTTATATCAGAATATGACAGTAGGTTTGTTTTTACAGTTCCAATGAGAAATCAAACTGCCCAAACAATTGCGAAGATTTTAGTTAATAAAATATTTACTAAATATGGATCTCCAGAAGTAGTTCTAACAGACCAAGGTACTAACTTACTATCCAGTCTGATACAAGAGGTGTGTAAACTATTCAAAGTTAAACAAATAAGGACTACGGCCTATCATCCACAAACTGATGGATTAGTTGAGAGGTTCAATCGAACTCTCTGTGACATGCTAGCTTGTTATGTCTCAGACCAACCTGCTAACTGGGACAAATACCATCCGTTCGTTACTTTTGCTTACAACACAGCAAAACAAGCTTCAACTCAAGATAAACCATTCTTTCTATTCTTCGGACGAGAACCAATAATGCCCAATGATATTGTCGCGGTTATTTGAGGCCCCATGGACTAGTTGTCACGTCCGGCGCTTCTGTATCGGCTATTGACCGCAACTCTACCCGAGATGTCCGGCAGTCTTGTCAGCGGATATTTTCCCCGGTAGCTGCTGTCCACATAAGTGCATAAATACTCGTACGTTTCCCTTGCTGTGCCCCCCAGTCTAGTTGTAACTGTTTGTTAGTACTGTATGTGTGAGCGCATCGACAGTGAATACAATCTTAATCGCTACTTGAGTCTCAGAGTTATACCTCCGTGTTACATGGTGGAGATGCAGAACTTGTGGTAAGTCTTTGCGCTGTTTCATTCTATTGTGCTCTAGTTGTGCGGAGGCGGAGGCTGTTAGGGGCTTCCGAGAGTCGTCGACCCAACTGGCCTATGAGCCTTAAACTGTTGGGGTACGAAGCCACAGCACCGGCCGTGTGACGGGCGATTAGGGTGCGATAGCGCGGGGACGGCCATAAGAATTTCTGGGGAGGTAGGTGGGACCTAGTGGTGATTAAGGGGGCGTAGAGGCGGACAGTGGTGCGCTGCAAGGCGGTAGATCACCGCCGGTAACGATTGAAAAATCGGGATTTAGACGAAGGGTCGTTCGTCGGGAGGCGGTAGGTTACCGTTGTGAGCGATCGGAAGATCGGATTTAGACGAAGAGTCATTCGTCGGGAGGCGGTAGGTTACCGTTGTGGGCGATCTGAGGATCGGGCTTTAGACAAATAGTCAGAAGGCAGTAGATGAGTGGGGGTGCTGGTAGAGCCAGGGGAAGACAACGCCCTCGCGACGAGTTTGGGCGATTTGCGCCAAGGGTTGATCAAGCAATTGTAGGTGGTATCGTCGAAACCCTAAACCCGAGTAACCTTGTGCGAAGGAACGGGAGTCGAGTGGACGACTGTGTAGGTGAGCCAGGAGGATTATCCGAGTGGGAAGACCGTACACGGGTAATAACGAGAGTAAGTAATTTGGGGCAACATCAAGCTAGTATTAGCGAGGAGGAAACTCTAGCGTGGGCGGACGGCGAGGACAGCTCTGATTCTGAAGACAGTGAAGAGGGAGTAAAGTGGGATTTTGGCGCTTTTCAACGGAGATCTTCGGTTGCAAGCGCTCGATTGTTACGCGGCAGGTTAGCGAGGAATTCTGTTGTGTCCGCGGCAGTCGCCCCCCTCAATACCGTAGGGATGGCAGCCCAAATCAAATTCCAGACTCCACCCACATTCACCGGTCGGGATGGGGAAGACGTAGTGAGTTGGATCCATCGCTACGAAAAGGTGGGTAGATACAACCGATGGGGTGAAAACGAGTTACGGGATCACATTGAGCTGTCATTAGAGGGGGCTGCGGGCAAATGGTATGCGTGCATGGAGGCAACGGGCAATCTTCCCAATGCGTGGTCGGACGTACAAGGGCCCCCGGTGGTCAGGGGAATTAAATCGACACTGTTGACACAGTTTACGCCCGTAAACTATGTGCGACATAACGAGGCCAAATTGCGTGCGAGGAAGCAGGGAATTGAGGAATCGACCCTGGAGTACTACTACGACGTGCTTGATCTGTGCAGGAGGGTAAACGCGCGTATGGCCGAAGCCACGAAGCTAGCGTATCTCTGGCAGGGGTTGAGACCCAGTGTACTAGAACAATTATGGAGCTTAAAGCCCACTAACTGCGATGAGTTCCTCCAGGAAGTAAAGCGCTTCCAGGAGATGACCGATCGAGGGAAGCAATACGAGTGGGCTATGGGAGTTATGGGAAGGGGGAAAGACCCCCGCATGACCAATCGCAGCAAGATGCAACGGTAGAAACGAGGTTGGGAAAAATCGAGAGAATGCTGGGAGTTATGGGAAGGGAGGAAAAACCCACGTATGACCCATCGCAGCAAGATGCAACGGTAGAAACGAGGTTGGAAAAGATCGAGAGAATGTTGGAGGAATTAATGTAGAGAAGAAAAAGAGCGGCGTGAAAGCAGCCGGAGACAGAGAAGGAGAAGCAGAGGGGAGGACTTGGCCAAGCTGAAGACCCAATTGGTAGAGAAGAGCGACACTGCATGGAAATTCTTCGATGGCGGGAGCGGTTGACTTGCTGAAAGTGGAAAAATCCCCCAACTTATGTTATTTTATGAACTCATGTACTTTTTTTTTTTCTCTCTCTCTCTCAGTTGATGTTTGGCAGGGTGTTGTCTTTGTAGAGTGAAGAGGGTTCAAATGTTTTCCATGGTATGTTGAGTTTTTGGGATATAGAGTTTTATAGGAAAGTAATAGCGGTCGGGACGACTCGCTATCTAGAGAGGGAGATGTCGCGGTTATTTGAGGCCCCATGGACTAGTTGTCACGTCCGGCGCTTCTGTATCGGCTATTGACCGCAACTCTACCCGAGATGTCCGGCAGTCTTGTCAGCGGATATTTTCCCCGGTAGCTGCTGTCCACATAAGTGCATAAATACTCGTACGTTTCCCTTGCTGTGCCCCCCAGTCTAGTTGTAACTGTTTGTTAGTACTGTGTGTGTGAGCGCATCGACAGTGAATACAATCTTAATCGCTACTTGAGTCTCAGCGTTATACCTCCGTGTTACAATATCAAGATTAACAGAAGATGCGAGACCTATGAAGATACTAGTATTGTGTATTCACAGCAATGGGAAAAAGCTCAAAAACTGGCAAGAGAACATCTCTTCAAATCCCAAGCAAGACAGAAAAAATACTACGACGTAACCGTGCTACCGACGTATTACTGAAGGCGCCACCAGCAGCAGAAAAATTCATAAATCGATGGAACGGACCATTTCAAATTTCAAGAGGCTTCTCGGATATCAACTACGAGATCCAGCACACTGAAAACAAAAAACTTAAATCTATCGTACATACCAACCGTCTCAAACTTTACATACCACGAAAGCAAGAAACAACTAAGGAAGAAGAAATACTACAAAACCTACCAGAAGCCCAACGACGACCAACAATTCACCAACGCCGACCAGGCCGACCAAGGAAGCAGCAGCTGATACATCCAGTGAAGATGAACATCAAACCACGCAGGAACGAAGGAGAACCAAAAGAACAAACAAACCATACAATACCTAACCTTTACCGTAACCAAAACCGAAACGATCCTATAACGAATCACCAATACCACTTAAGAAGACGATATCAAGGACCGGATTACTAAACATTTTCATTTTTCACAGATGCAGACATTACTCTTCCTTCTTTGCCTCTCTCATTCACTTAACCCTACTTACCCTATCTACGCATCCGTCTGCGATTGCAACAACATGAAAATACGAGGAATCCTAGACTTCGAATTGCCTTACTACTGTGACAATGAAAAACCAGAAACACAACACTTACCAAGGATACCAACTACTTACACCTTAGTAACCAAGCAAAAACCAGCAGTCACTTGGAAAGGATGGACTTGTCGACAGTGGACTAAAACAAAGAAAATAACCGGATCGTTCTGCATCAGATCCTTCGACACAGTTTACTCCCAAGAAACAATACTAATCACCCCTTTGGAATGCTGGCGGATGGTCAACGATAAAAAATGTGGCGACAATAACATGCAAACCGGACCGACGGGACTCAGTTTCACAGCCACTCCTACAGGAGAAGGTAAATGGTACTCCATCAAGGAATACCAAACACTCAACTGTATAGCGGAACAGATCACGCTACGTCAGGAGAAACCAGATAGTCCAATCGAAAGCCCTTTCGGATTACTAAACACCACCCAACAGGAAGGACAATTCATCCAAAATCAAAATACAATCGTGTGGGGAGAAAGAACAACCAACAGTTCATACACTCAGACGTTACTAAAAGGGAAAGGATACCTGGAAATTCCTCGAGAACCGGAGTCGGATAACTCCAGCCGCCTTTACGACACCAGTCGATAGATTGAAATATCTTTTCTTAACAAACCAGATAAGGACATCGTACCAATAGGATATAAAGTGGTTGGAATCCCCCTAACGTACTTGACGTTTCCTGCAGAAACAACAAAAATTTTGTATGAAATGTTTAAGAACACAATCGCAACATGCCTTAAAAATACCAACCTTGCCACACCTGTGTGTGAAGACTACAGAGAGTTGTACAAATCCAGACCACAACGTTCTCTTCTTCAAGAAGTTCACTTTCTCTTCAACACCCAAGTCGAAGACGAACAACTTGGGATTCGCCTCTACAGTATTTCATACGCCTGGGGAACTCTAAGATTGGCACATAGAAGACCAAAGATAATCAAGGAAGATGGAAAAATCGTACAAAAGGATGCAACAATATACATTACTTACGAGTCCGAAAGCTGAAATCGCAAGCAGAGGAAGGAGCACAGGGATTGTTGAGTAGTGAAAACAACAACAACTGCACTACCAATTCCTTATCCTCGGGTCGAAATCGAGCAAAGAAACAAGACGGCGAAGAAAACAACAACGCCCCCATCAGATGCAAAACATCATCAAAATTGCCCCGATGGCGCAACAAAAATTGTAAAGAGTCAACCTCCATTTTAAAATAAAAAACAAACGACACGAAACGAAAACGAACGACAGAAAACCAAGAACCGACGTAAAAGAACGCCAAGAAAAAACTAAAGGAAGAAAAGAGAAGAAAAGCATACAAGAAAGATGATTGATGAATGATTGAAATCTGTAGTAGCATTCCAGTAAAAAGGAACGTAGACCATCAATTATTAACTAACACTTTATTAGCCTAAAGACAATGAATAACGGTACGGGAAACATATCTTGTATTTTGTGCCTCATACTGTAGCCAAACAAACAAGAATAACGGTGAAGGAAAGAAAGTAGGTGACGGGTAAAAACAAGTTTTCACCTAACCATTGCCACGCCACATGCCAAAGAGAAGTAAGGAGAAGAAGAAAAATCAGAAGAAGAAGAGGAAAATTGGAGGACCAATTTCTTCTTGCCGAAGGGGGAAAGGAATGTAATAGACCGCAGCAACTCCTCCCAGCAACAGCAGCCCCACCCAGCAAGAAGGTCGTTAGGAATGCAACCTTCCCTGCGGATAATAGTTTATGATAAAAGTAAAAGTTATTGTAAACCCCTCCCTTCTTAACCTTCAATCTTTTGGTATATAAGCGCATGGTTGTATCGTCTTAAGTAGAGTTAGTTTACTGGCAAATACACAGTCTAGAAACTATTACATCTCCAAGAACGGCGTGAGGCACAGAACCAAATGCATTGCACATGTCTAGCCATGCTATAGACACATGCCTACGTTTGGTCCTTGTCTCCTCGACAACGGTCTGCAAGAGCTGTGTGTGCTCCTGGATACCATGGACACCCGGGAGGAAACCCTTTTGCTCGGGAGATAACCAGCCAAGATCTGAGGAGACCTCTGTGAGTCTCTGGCTGATTACTCCCGAGAACAGTTTGTAGATGGTCGGAAGAAGGGAAATTGGCCTAAAGTTGGAATAATAGCTAGTGTCCCCTTTCTTAAAGATGGGGACTGTTCGCGATATTTTCCAACAGTTAGGAATTCCAATCTTCCAAACTATTCTACAAACTGTTTCCAGCAAGATGCAGTCGGGGTCGAGGGCTCTTATATGTCGATATTCTAGGCCATCGACCCCTGCTGATGCATTTGTAGCCCGGCGAAGTTTAGCCTCAAGCTCTTTTTGGCTAGGCGCACGATTGAGGAAATCCATCTGGTCCCTTGATGGATGGGACCAGTCGCAGGTGTCTTAGAGTACCCTCGCACTCTGGCACTGCTGCGAAGGTAGACTCGAGCGGTGGTAAGTCCTCTCGAGGTATTCCTCCGCAGCTTCAACAGTGCCATCGTACGAGGGTGAACGATCTCCGAGCACCTCTTGAACGGCTCTTCTTGAGTAGATATTGAAGAGCCGTTGAATCTTCCTCGCTTCGTAGGCCTTGAGCTTGATCTGTTGCCGGGCTTTCTGCATCTGCCGGTTTTGGTTTCTTTTTCTACCATTAGGGTTTCCTCGGGGTTTTTCAGGGCTAGGGTCTTCTAAAATCTGTGCTTTGGGGAGCCAGTCAGCCGTGCAAGGTTCGAGGACGCCTTCGAGATCAAGAAGAGTCTCGCAGCTCAGAAAAGCAGGTACCCAGAGACAAGCGAAATCGCCGCCTCTTTGGCTTTGCTCTTCTGAGCTGTCTTGGCTGCATCCTCGAACATTTTGCTGACTGGGGGAAAAGGGTTGGGTCTCTTGAAGGGGATCGGGTTGTGGCCCTTCCGGAGCTACAGGTGGTGGATAAGAAATTTCTTGTAGAGGGAGTTCGTAGAGCCAACTAAAATTTTGTGTATTAAAAGATGCGGCGAACTCTCCTCTCAAGAATTAAAATGGGGCTTTGGGTAAAATTTGCTGGAGATTGGGCATTACCAGGCCCCCCTCTTCAATCGTCGACATTCCCATCACGGATAACTCTTGACGCTCATCTTCTGTGACAGCGATCTCCTCTTGGAAGGTCGCTACCACAGAAGAATCCCGAACAGAGGTATCCGCGTTTAAAAACCGTGGCGACCGGATGGAGGGTGATTGCTGTGGTGCTGAGTGCAATCTCTGGTAATGCCCTTTTAGTGTAGGGCCCTCTCCAGCAAATCCACACACTCCGCATTCCCAGTATTTCAAAAGTCGGAGTGTGTGAGCTGTCTCTAGGTGTCGATGAATACTACCCATGGCTCTGGTGTTCGTTCGGGTAGTCCATTCACACCTAGGACATTTAGTGGGTCCTCCAGGGTATCTTAAAATTATTTTGTCCCCCTCGATTCTACAAGGGGGAAAAGTGAGGAGAGGCGAGTGAGCGGGATTTGGGGACCCCTGCGAACCACCAATTTCAGAAGAAACAGTGAGTTCGAGGGATTGGCGGAGAATACTGGAAGAAAGGGACTCAGTGCAGGGCCTTGCATGCCTGCCGGCTGAAATAAAGGAATTAAACTCCTTTTTGCAGCCAATGCAGACATTCTGGGTCATGAACTGAACCCCTCTCTTCGAGTGTCGATCTTTGATGTTTTTCTCCGCCAACTGTCTCTTGCGTTCCCCTGACCAGGGTCCGTTACCCCGCTCACCCTGGCAAGCTCGTTCCCCACATCTTAGTATGTTTGGCAGAGGAACTGGGATTTTAATAGCATTCCCTTCTACTAGATGCTCCTTCCTCTGCCATTCTAACTCTGGGACCACTTTCATAAAAGATGAAAAGGAAGAAAGGAATAAAGGAATAAAAAGAAGTTAAAAGAAAAGAGCAGAGAAATTACATAAAAAAGGAAAGAAAATGATAAAAACGATAAATATATTGGCTATTGTTTTAAAAAAGGTATCAAAAAGGTTTCGCGAAAAATAAGGATAAAAGATCGTCTGCTCATGTAAACAAACGAGAAAATCGGGAGCTCATTAAAACAGGTCTGCTTCGGACGGAGTCAGAAAACTGAATAAGTTTCTAAACTAAGCCGAAGTGATGGTTATTGTAATCAGGTATGACAAGAACTTTATCATTTTGCTGGATTCCACACGGCCTGAGTGTTAACGTAATATGCCGAAATAGCTCAGTTGGGAGAGCGTTAGACTGAAGATCTAAAGGTCAATCCCGGGTTCAATCCCGGGTTTCTGCAACCAACGGCTGATAACATCCCATATGGTTTAGTGGCTAGTTTATTGAGGGGTTTCCGGAAGGGGAATAAACATGTATGAGGTAGGTGCATTTTAAAATATTAATAAAATTACATAAATAAAATATGTGGGATAGAATCTACTAATCTTCTGGGTAGGGAGTTTCTACGGGAAAAGGGGGAAAATCCTCAGTTTCGGGGTTTGGTGCACCATGATGTAAATGGGCACACACCATATCCATTGATCCCTGGATCGCTGCCAATCGGGCCTTGAATCGGAAGGCACCCCAGGATCTTCCGTTGATTCCGAGAATCGAACGGATTTCGTCGTCCCTGGGGTACCATGATCCAAGAGACCCGACAACCAGGGAGAGAATCCTCCCATGCGAAGAATATTTATCATATTTCCGCTGGTAGGCATTCTTCATACTCCCTGGTTGGTCATAGCAGACCACGACGTCGACCATTACCACGGCGTCGGAAATTAGGTCTTTGGTATAGCCTAGTCCTTCGAACTAGTTAAGTAATTTAAACTTTACTAAAAAATTTTGAAATTCAAATTCATTAAAAAAATGTCAATGAACTGTGGAGAGACGTAACTCACCCCTAAATGTATTCTTTTTTTTCTTCTTCGGTGAACACCACGTGTTAGCCGCAGGGCAAATTTTTCCCTTTTTCATTTTTTGCTACTTACGTCGTAGTAACTGCGACGTTCTTGTAGACAGAATAAATAATTGTCTTGTAAAAAAAAATTTTTTTTTCTTTTCTTTTTCTTTTTCCACCGCGTGGTCAGTGGCGGCCATTACGGTGGGCTCAACCTAGCTCAAGCTAGGGATTTTTTGGAGAAACCTCCACGAAGGTTACCTCCTTGTAAATTTTCTTTTTGTTCGTTGAAACATTTTTATTTTTCTTTCCTTTTCTCGTTTGCTATTTTCTTTGTCTTCTCTATTTCGAGCCAAAGAGTTTGAGTTTACTTTTTTTGCCTCTCCCTCACGTGGTCAGTGGCGGCCATATTGGCTTAAATCCTTCACTCTTTTGTTTCAAAAATTTTTTTTCTTGGTTTTGTTGGAGTTTCCTCCATTAATTTCCCTTCTTCTCGTTTGTCCTCCGCCATAGCGGAGCACCTCGGGTCTCCAAACAAGCCTAAAAATTTAGGGACTCAGAAAAAATAAAAAGGGAACAGAGGCTTAAGGCGGGTCTGGAAAGGCCGTGGACAGGGCCCACATTTCCGAGAAGATTCCACAACACCCCGGAAGGTCTGCGCCAAATTGCAGCCTACAACCACCACGTGGAAGCAACCGCTGCAACCAATCCGGATGCCCAAACGACAACCACCTCGCCCCTGGAGTCTCTTCTCCCAATTATTGTGCGGTACATGCCATTCGCGGAGTTGAAGGAGGCCATCACTCCAAAGTATTCTGGAGACATCCGGTACAAACCGAAGATAGAGGAAGGGACGACAGCATCATCAACAACAATCGGGCAACCCGAACGAGATCCCAGGCCTTCAACAGCAGAAGCCCCGGATAACGACCTGATTGAACTGTCCCCAGAGGAAGAACCGGAGCCCCTCCCACCACCAAATTATATTGAATATAATATATTCAAGTATGGCTCTAAAATCAACGGTGGACGCGGACACCCACTAAACCTTCCACACCTCGACCCAACGCCTTACATTCCACCGGATACCCGAAAAAAATTCCGCCCCAAAAGCATACTGGACAAACCGCACCGCGACCTGACCCCCGTGATCAAACCCATCACTATCAACGAGATAGAAGGAAAGAAACAAGAGAAAAAGAAAGAAGAGAAAAAGAAAGAAGGAGAAGAAATAGAACAAGAAGAAGAAGACATCATAATCCTTGAAGTTGACCCATCTACCACGAATTGTGATTGTTCTTCTGTAATAAACAAAACTCAAAATCCATTGTTGCCATTTCCTTCTCTTTTTCTCAACTGGAGAGTAATTCAATAGTTACACTCCCTAAACGAAAAAACTTTCTCACATATTTAGAAATAGGCAACGCCAATCTCTATTTATCTAAATTTCGAGGCAGCGAACGCCATCTAGCGCTCGAAATTCCAAATTTTCTCCAATTTTCAAAAACTTTCAAAAATTCATTCTAACTGAACGCAAACACCATCTGGCGTTCAAATTTACAAACCTATCACTCAATTTTTTCTTTCCTTCTCAAATTCAAAATTTTTTCTTTTCTTTTCCTCATCTACTGAACGCCTACGCCATCTGGCGCTTAGTATAGCAGTCTTTTTTCCTTTTCAAAAAATTAAAACATTTTTCTTTATCTACTGAACGCCTTCGCCATCTGGCGCTCAGAATAGCAACCTTTTCCTTTTTTAAATTTTCAAACATTTTCTTCAGAGCTGAACGTCTTACGCCATCTAGCGCTCAGATTCGAAACTCTTTCCTCTTTTTGTTGGTAATCTCAAAATCAAAATTTTCTTTCTTTCTAAGAAACGAACGTCTACGCCACATAGCGTTCAAAATTACAACTTCTTTTGTACACTTCAGAAATTGTGATATTTTCTTTTATGTTGAAGGTGTACGCCACTTGGCGGTCATAAGACCCACTAATTATTAAATTCTTTCCAAGAATTTAACACCGGCAAAAAAGCCACCAGCTGCTACAGCCTTTCAGCTGGCGATTGGAGCTAGATCCCAACTAGCTCCACAAACCAGAAAATATTCAAAACAAAGCACACAGCCATCAAATACACCACCAGGACGACAAGACAACTTCACCGTCCGACAATGCACAAGACCGTGCATTTTCTGTGGGGAAATGCACTACCCCACGGTTTGTCCAGTAAACCTCAAGGACAAAAAGGCCATCGCCAGGCAGAAAAGGTGCGTCAGATGTTCCAGCCCTAATCACGAAACTTTGAACTGCCCCACCAACTACTTATGCAAACACTGCCAGGCGACACACCACACCGCCCTCTGTGACAAAAAAGGTGACAAGATTTGCACACACCGGAAACAATGCCCCAACGAACGTCATGGCATCTGTCTCCAGTGCAAACACCTACGGCGATCTCGTGTTAAAAACGGCAACGGTGATGGTGGTAGGCCCCAATGGTAAAGAAACCAGGGCAATATTATTCATTGAGGATGGCAGTCATAGATCCTGGGTCACCAGATCTATTTCGAAATCGCTGAATTTGAAGATAGTGGCCGTGGAAAATATCGGGACGAGAGTCTTCAAACAAAGAAAACCCAATCCAGTAGAGCAAATCAACGCAGTGGAATTGACAGTTCGGGGCACCTGGAAAGGAGCCCCTCTCGTCAAAATAACAGCCCTGGAAACGGACTACATCGGAGACACTTGGACCCTACTCCCACACGGCATTCGCAAGACACCTGTGGTTGGAAGACGAAAAAATGGCTGACGACAGGTTTGAAACCGACAGCCAAGAAAAAGAAGTCTGCATTTTAATCGGAGTCGATCAAATGTTTGAGATCATTCCTAACGAACCGAATATCCAAAGTCCGTGCGGCCTTAGAGCATACAACACAAAACTAGGTCGCATGATAGCTGGACCTTCGAAGGAAAAAAGATCGAAAAAAGAAAAGGCGATAATCCAGCAAATGCAACAATGCAGTAGCTTTTCCAATCATCAGACAGTATCATCGTACGCAGCCAGATGTCTCGATTCAGAATTTTATTTTACGAATTCCTCCGAAGATATGGACGTAATGGGAGCCGGCAAGAAGGCCAAAGAATTTTCGCCCGCCCAGCCGAGGCCTATGGAAGAAATTTCCAGCCAGGAGCTCAACCATACCTCCAAAAACAAAAAGGAAAAACGGAAAATCGTAAAAGAAAAATTGAAGCGGCAAACGGACTTTGACTTATCTCTGTTCTGGAAGCTGGAACACTTTGCCATTTTAGACGATTGTGATGCAGTGGAGCCAGACGATACTCTCAGCTCCTTTGGCGACAAAATCACCCGTCAAAAAGATGGGCGATACTGCACCCCAATCCCGTGGAAGACGGACAAATGGAGGCTAGAAAAGAATTTCCTGATGGAAAAAAGAAGACTGGAGAGTCTATTGAAAAGACTCAAAAGAACACCCGAGCTTCTATCAGCCTACCATAAGGAAATAGACCAGCTTCGCGTCCAAAACTTCGTAGAGGAGGCAGACCAGAACTACGAAGGACTCCACACTTATCTGCCACACCATCCTGTCATCCGACAGGACAAAAAATCCACGAAGATTCGACCGGTATTCGATGGGGCGGCAAAATCGAAGTATGGCCCAAGCCTCAACGATGTCTTGGAAACCGGCCCGAACCTAAACCCCGATCTGCTAGCTGTCTTAATGCGATTCCGTTTGAACAAAATCGCGTGGATAGCAGACATCGAAAAAGCTTTTTTAAACATCGCCCTGCATCCTGAAGACGCCGAAGCTGTCAGATTTCTGTGGATCACGGAACCAGAAACGCCAAATTCGCCTCTAGTGGCATACAAGTGGAAACGAGTCCCATTTGGGCTCAGCACCAGCCCATTTTTGCTGCGAGCTACCCTAAACAAGCACCTATACGGCATGGAATCGATCTACTCCACCACAGTAAGACAGCTAAAGGAACAAATTTATGTTGACGACTACCTTGGAGGCGCCGACAACATCTCTACAGCTAATACCAGGATACAGGAGACAAAATCCATCTTCCAGGAGGCAAAACTCAACATGCGAAGTTGGGTCACCAATGACAAAACAGTTCGCAATTTCTAGGTGAAAAGGGGCTCATCAACCCCATAGTGAAAATTATCACTCAGAAACTGGAAGAAGGTCAGCCTTAGGTCCTAGGGATTCGATGGGATACCGAATCCGACACCTTCCAATTCGATTCCGCACCTATCATCGAAGCTGCGACGGAATTGGAAGAACTAGTGACTAAAAGAAATATTTTAAGAATATCGGCAAGAGTATTCGATCCCATTGGGTTTTTAGCACCCACAACGCTCCTGCTGAAAATAATCTACCAGAAACTTTGGGAAGCCGAAATTGACTGGGATGTGGAACCGCCTCCTGAAATACGGAAGACATGGATAGCAGCCATGACTGGGTTGAACGAGTTTGCCAACTTAAAAATCCCACGTTGGATAGGCTACTCGAAAAGGGTCATACAAAATGCAGAAATTCATGTCTTCGGCGACGCATCCGAGGCCGCTTATGGAGCCGTTGCCAACGCAAGGCTACAAACCAAAAACGGCGACACAGCCATCCATTTTCTTGCTAGCAAGACAAAAGTGGCGCCTCTCCCAAAGAAAAAGGTCGCCTTACCAAGATTGGAGCTATTAAGCTCACTTCTGGCAGCACGATTGGGAGAAAAACTCAATAACTTTCTCCACATAGAATCGTGGCGAACAATATTCTGGGCTGACTCTCTAGTGGCACTTGGCTGGATCCGAGGAGACACCAACAGGTGGAAACCATTCGTCAGGAACCAAGTCGAAGCTATTAAGAAACTTCCTGGCCCAAATTGGTGGCGGCACTGTCCAGGAGTCCAAAATCCTGCGGATCTCGCCTCGCGGGGAGCGCCAGCCGTAACGCTGGTACACTCCGATATGGTAGAACGGACCATCATGGCTGAAAGAAGACAAAACAAAATTGCCGGATTCAACGCCCGAGGTAGAAGAACCCAGTGTCCATGAAAGAATCGAAGCGGAAGCAAAATCGAAAACCGTCACCATGTCGGTTGCTTCCGTGGAGCCAGCCACTCCAGTGGAATGGCATCTGGATCGAATTCCGTCTTGGAACCGACTACTCAGAAGAACTGCTTGGATACTAAGATTCGCCTCCAAAAACCGCTCCACAAACGCCACACAAGTGAAGACTCCAATCAAGACAGGAGACGGAAAACAGATAACGGTAGAACATCTAAAAGTAGAGGAACTGACGAAGGCGGAGCTACTTATTTATAGGCAGCTCCAAAAAGAAGCTTTTCCCAAGACGTTTCAGGATCTGCAAGAAGGGCGGCAACCGCACCATAAGGAGAAAATTGCCGCACTCCGACCCGTGTGGGACGCAAGAGACAAGTTGATTAGAATAACAGGAAGAGTAGAGCTAGCGCTAAGAGACAGGGAGATTGAACCCGCCATCTTGCTTCCCGCTCAACATCCAGTCGTCAAACTAATCATCCAAGATCGACACGTCTCGCTAAAACACGCTGGAGTTAAAACCACCCTATCGGATCTAAGAGAACGTTTTTGGATCATCAAAGGACGCCAACAGACCAAATCAGTCTGGCACGCCTGCGTCAAGTGCCAACGGCTATCTTCACCGCCATTCAGAGAAATAGCTGCACCTCTACCGATTAATCGACTGAAACAAGCGAAAGCCTTCGAAATCACGGGTGTTGATTTCGCAGGGCCGCTGTATTACAAACACCCAACATTGCGTAAGAAACGCAAGCAAACGGATCCTACATCCTCCACGGATCCCTCGTCAACGGATGGTTCGTCTTTGGAGCCTACGGTAGAGCCTCCAGCGATGGAGCCCATTGAAGAACCTCCAACCACAGAACCAACGGAGGAAAACGAAGAAAACCTCCAATTGGATGAATCCTCAGCCAAAAAGAAGGCCACAATTAAACAGCCAAAGAGCTATGCCTGCCTATTTACTTGTGCTGTAACGAGGGCCGTCCATCTGGAGCTAACAAAATCGATGTCCGCGCGCGACTTCCTCCTCGCATTTCGAAGATTTTCCGCCAGGAGGGGTAGCGTCTCAATCATGTATTCGGACAATGCCCAAACATTAAGATGCGTCTCGAAACATTTAAAAGTCTTAAGATCCGACCCAGCGATCCACGACCTTCTGGCAATGCGGAAAACCGAATGGATTTTCTCGGCCAGCCTGGCCCCGTGGTGGGGAGGGTTCTGGGAGCGCATGGTGCGGACGATGAAGGATTTGTTGAGGCGCTCCAATGGTCGTGCATGTTTGGAATACGACGAGCTAGAGGTTAGTCTCATTGAAACCGAGAGCGTGGTGAATGCACGGCCACTCACCTACGTGGCAGAAGGGAGCAACGACCCGCTCCCCATCACCCCGAAACAGTTTCTCAACAATAGGTGTTCGAACTGCACTCCGCCGGAGCCAGCCGAAAACCTCATAGCTCCCGACGCAACCAATTTGAAACTGCTGGAAATGGATCGTCAACGTAGGGAGTATGTCAGCGATATCTGTGAACGATTTGTGACGGACTACTTTCTCCAAATCGACAAATTCCACTGTAAAGGAGGATCCGGCCGCAAGATCAGGGTAGGAGAAGTTGTCATCATTCACGATGACAACACCAAGCGCCTTATGTGGACGATAGGAGTAGTGAAGAAGCTAATCACTAGCAGAGACGGGTTGATCCGTATGGTTATGGTCAAGACGCCGAACGGGAACCTTATCAACCACGCCATTCAATCGTTACACCCCTTAGAGCTACGTGAGGATCAGGCGGACGACGTCAAAATTTCACCTACGCCAGAGCTGGAATTGCAACCAGAAGAAGCAACTCCACCCATGGCCGCCGCAGATCCAGTCGAGCAGGAAGAGCCGTGGACCACGGGCTCTGGTGGGGTGTGTGTTGGGAATATACCTCGTTCCCAACATCCGACAACACGAGCTGGAAGACGGACGCGACTTCAATCACGTTTTATTTCATATGATTTGGGTGGCCCTCGCTAGGAGGCCACCATGTTACAATTTATTTTGTGTAGCCCCCCCCCTCGGCCTACCGACCGGAAAATGTACAGGGCAAGGGGCAGTTAGTTACTGAATATACCTCACACCGTCAAGACAACAGCCAGTGCTCCCGTGTTTTCTTTCTTTCATCTTTACATTTTCATCTTTACTAAGGTAAGTTCAGTCACGGGCTGAACTAAATCTTACAATGGTTATTGGAATCAGGTGTGACAAGAACTTTATCAATTTGCTGGATTCCACACGGCCTGAGTGTTAACGTAATATGCCGAAATAGCTCAGTTGGGAGAGCGTTAGACTGTAGATCTAAAAGTCCCTGGTTCGATCCCGGGTTTCGGCAACCAACGGCTGATAACATCCCATATGGTCTAGTGGCTAGTTTATGGAGGGGTTTCCGGAAGGGGAATAAACATTTATGGGGTGGAGGCATTAAAAAATATTACTAAAATTACATAAATAAAATAAATACGGAAGAGTCTACTAATCTACTGGGTATGGAATTCCTACGGGAAGAGTGGGTTATCCTCAGCTTCGGGGTTTGGTGCACCATGATGGAAATGGGCACATACCATTTCCATTGATCCCTGGATCGCTGCCAATCGGGCCTTTAATCGAAAAGAACCCCAGGATCTTCCGTTGATTCCGAGAATCGAACGGATTTCGTCGTTCCTGGGGTACCATGATCCAAGAGACCCGACAACCAGGGGGAGAATCCTCGCATGCGAAAAATATTTATCATATTTCCGCTGGTAGGCATTCTCCATACTCCCTGGTTGGTCATAGCAGACCACGACGTCGACCATCACCCGGGAACCGGATAGTTGAAATTCAACACCCGGTCTTAACCTTTGCCTGGGGATGGCATTGTTGATCGTGACGTCGTGTCCCTGCTTGACTAGCAGCGACTCCAAGAGATCTTGGATGATGTTGTGCCTCTTGGTGGCGAGCTGGAGACCTTCTTCAAAGTGGTTAAGCACATGAAACCCGGTCTCGTTTTCCTTTCCGCATCGGCGGCAACTCGTATCTTGCTCCTATGAGCAAAACCACGAGTGCCCCCGAAGAGGAAGGCTGTCGAGCCGGGCCCTGTGAAGATATCTCCAGTCGCCGAAGGAGAGGGGCGTACGGCAGGATACCAGGCGAGCCAAGTCTTTTGACTTGTTTTCCAGGAAGAGGCAAGTGGCAACTACTCCCTGGTGGCTCTTATCGGAAATTAGGTCTCTGGTATAGCGCTGCCGAGCTACTTTCCGAAGTCCGCGGACTGCCTTGACTGGGCTTACGGAGACGTCATCGGTGACAATTCTCAGATTTTCATCGCCGGATACATCAATCCGCACTCCCAGTCGTTTGGCAGCTTGGCGGGCAAGAGTCCAAAGATTGGACCCTGCCTCCGCGTACCTCAGTCTGTAGAGCCCTGCATCCACGGATCCCGAAAGATATTCCCCAACTGGCAACACTCCTGGATGCTCGTTTCTGAACCCTCGCCGTATGGTGTAATGGAGCTGCTCTCGGCATATGTTCCTCACTGTAGGGTCTCTACAAGTGAGGAGCTGAGCAGCCCTGGCGATGGTCCAGATATCGGCATCATCAGTGAGGCGGCATGTTCATAGGCCCCCAACCCGCCGGTCCGCGTAGAAAAACGGGACCGTTGCGTGATTGGGAAGGTTGCGAATAAGGCCTAGAAACTTCCTACACTCAGTGTCCAGTTGGGTAAGGCAGTCTTTCAGGACCCGACCCGAAGCAAGGTGATGGGAAAGGGAGGGGAGAAGGTGGCTACGGAAGATTTCAAGTTTTTTCCATGGTGCGAGGTGGGAGGCGGCAATCTTGTCGAGGTTAGGGATAAGGTCAGTTGGTGGTCGGAACCGTAATTTTCCTCCGATCGGTGTACCAAGATATGTTTCTTGGTCGTCTGGAGCCAAGCACCGAATTAATGATCACCAATTCGGCACAGGGCGTCAGACGGCTTGCCTTTGTCGAAGACCAGGCAAGCACACTTCCCGGCATTAAATTGCATCCCCAAGGTGTTTGCGGTGAGGGTAAAAACGTTTTAAATTATTTGCAGCCCGGAGGGAGAATTTGTAACCACGGCAATGTCGTCAGCAAATGCCGTTGTTTTCACGAGCGAGCCAAATATTAAAAATCCGGGGTTAATATTGGACTTTCCGGCCCTGACGAGGGGTTTGGAAGCCAGGTTAAAAATAGGGGAACTAAGAGCGTCACCCTGGCGAATACTTGCTGTCGGGAAAATGCGGATGGATTCTTTCCTAAAGGCAAAATTCATCCGATTTCCCGAATATATGTCCACCAGGATGCGTCGGAGGTCCTCTGGTATTGGAAGTGATGTGAACAGCTCATTCAGAACGGCATGAGCCACAGATCCAAACGCGTTGCACATGTCCAACCATGCAATAGACATGTGCTTTCGTTTGGTCTTTGTCTCCTCGACAACCGTCTGTAAGAGCTGTGTATGTAGTTCGTAGTTAGCTGTGTTCCCTTTCTTGAAAATGGGGACAGTTCGCGATGTCTTCAAACAATTACGAACCCCTAGCTTCCAAACCATTTTACAAACTGTTTCCAGCAGAATGCAGTTGGTGTCGATGGCTCTAAGATGACGGTATTCTAGGCCATCAACCCCTGGTGATGTGTTGGTAGCCCGGCGAAGCTTAGCCTCAAGCTCTTGTTGGGTTGGCGCACGATTAAGGAAGTTCATCTGGTCCTCTGAAGGTTGGGACCAGTCGCAGGTGTCGTAGAGTTCCCTCGCACTTTGGCACTGCTGCGGAGATGGTCTCAATCGGTTGTAAGTCCTCTTGAGATATTCCTCCGCAGCTTGTACAGTACCATCGTAGGAGGGTGAACGGTCTTCGAGCACCTGTCGAACAACCAACGGCTGATAACATCCCATATGATCTAGTGGCTAGGATACCTGGCTTTCACCCAGGGGGCTCAGGTTCGATTCCCGGTATGGGAATAGTTAGAATTGTTTATTGTTACAATGTCATATTTTTGTTGCTTGGTTGAATCAAAAATAGAAAAATTCTCTGTTTTGGCAAGTTATCGATAATCAGTCATCGGTGTACAGTCTTGGGGGGGGGGGAAATTGCCGTCACTGTTTGAGTTTGAGTTTGAGAACACTTTTTCGAATTTGTTGCAGCCATAAGCCATAACTATTTAAATAGTTCACTAATGGGTAACCAACTTGAGTGGGTGAAACGGCTCGAGATGCAGGGTATCGATCCCCGTACTTCTCGCATGCTAAGCGAGCGCTCTACCCTCTGAGCTACATCCCCGAGTACAACGCTCACTGTGGGCTCATCTGGGAATTGAACCCGGGACCTCTCACACCCTAAGCGAGAATCATACTACTAGACCAATGAGACGCACATGTCACGACCGTTGCAAGTTGCAGAACCCTTTTATGATTTTTCGTTGCCAGGGTGACCAACCGACAGTAATGGTCTGCTACAAGAGAGCGTGGGAGGCGTACCTTTTGGTCTCCTTAGAATCGTTTTTCCCTTTTTTTTTTTTTTTTTGTGAAATACTACGACTTTTGTGTTCCCATTTTATCAGAGAAATACAACAATTGGTTTGAATTATAATTTTATTATTTGTCTTATTTATCCTGTGGGGAACAATCTCACAATAGGTGCCGAAACCCGGGAACGAAATACTAGGCATGGCTAAATGTCTCATGAATCAAGATTTTACATACCCACCTCATGTTTAAATTTACTTTTACGACATTCTTTTGTGCTAACAATTGGTTCTCTGTACATGCAGTGGAAATTGAAAGCCTACAAAGGCCAAGGTGCACCCTGCTATTACAACCCGCAGAGGTCCTATCAAATATTAGTTCATTTGGACAAAGAAAGTCACCCACCGATTCCCTGGAAGCCTACAAAGGCCAAAGCTCACTCTGACACTTGAAGCCGCAGAGGTTCCATGCAAGTACCAGCCCATTATAGTATCATTGCATATCCATCCTAGTATCATCGGGGCAAGGGAACTGCATACCAACTCTTCCTTGTTCTGCTCTTAAGACGAGTGGAAGCCATAAGGCAATTGAAGGGAATGAATTGGAACAATCAGGGCTGTACCACGCTACAAGAACGTTTCAGAAAGCAATAAGGCAACGGACCAAGTACTTGGTAAATAATACTACGCCATACCGAAACGCTCGTTTACTAATTATAAATTATTCTAAGGAGTTTCGTAAAAAAAACGGAGAGGTTGAAATCGGAAAATAACCGCACCTCGCCATAAGAGCATTTGGAAAGCCATAAGGCAACGGACCAAGTAATTGGTAACTAAGATTGTGTAACATCCCAAACGTGCTTGACAGCTAATGATAAATTGTTAAGGTATGGACACCGACGATGCGGAAGCCTCAGGGGGCGAGGCAACTAAGAAACCAAGAGACCCGGAGGTCTACAAAACGAGGCGATCCACTACTAAAAGGTTATTCACGCGGACCGTGAATTCTGTGGAGCAGAAAATCATTTCGGAGGCTAGCAGAGATACCATCCCGGGTAGGAATTTTATCTAGGTCCAATGTTGTTGCCGATACAGAATCGACCATTGGTTCAGGATCAGAATCGCACATCGGCCCGGGTCATTTCCAACTTGAGTCGCCAAACCTTGTCCATTTCTGCTATGCCAATATTACACATGTATTTTGGTAGAACACCGGCAAGCAGTGTTGATCCGGGATTAATTTATCAATATTGGCATAACAGAAATGGACAAGGTTTGAAAATTCAAGTTGTAAATTACCCGGGCCGATGTGCGATTCTGATCTTCAGCCAATAACAGCGAAAAACAACATTGTATCAATTTTAAAAATTGAACACCTAACCAATGTTATAAATGTATTTTGGAAGAACATTGGTGAGCAGTGTTGATCCGGGATAATTTTATCAGTAGTGGCATAACAGAAATGGACAAGGTTTGGCGACTCAAGTTGGAAATGACCCGGGCCGATGTGCGATTTCGATATGCAGCCAATAATTGCGCAAAACAACATTGGACCAACATTCAACATTCCAACATCAAAAATTAAATAGTAGCCTAAAACAAAAGGATAGCTTTATTCATCGTAATATAAAGTAAAGACAAACCTAGCCGGATTTCCCGGATTTGAACCCTAGACCACTGTACAACAACTTCATCTTTCAGACGCTTTATCCACTTAGCTATTTCTATACATATCAAGTAATATGTTTTCCGGAGTAGTTCCGGAATTTGGTTAAAAACTTAGAAAAAATTTCCCAGTGAAAACCAAAGTTAGTTTAAATTTAGTACGTGGTTACAGTTCTATTATTTTTACTGATTATAGATACTAATTTACACAACAATCATTTCATTTTCATGTTTAATCGTTAATTTAGACCAAAAATTTCAAAAATACAACAAAAAATGTAATTAAAAATAACAAATTTAAAAAGCACACCCGGGTAGGAAACAATACTGACCATTCTGTTTTCTTCATCCGATGTTGATTTTAGGTCGGTTCACATCGTAAATGCGTTATCAGTTACATGAGATTGGTCCATGGTTGGAAAAATATTGGAATGTGGTTTTCCAAAACCAAATCAATTCCATCCTGGGCCATTCTTAGAAAGTTGAGTTTTAACGATGCATGTATTCCGCTACTAAACCAATGTCGATACAATTTCGAACTTTTGCTGTTGTTCGATATCGACTAGCCAATAATAATCCAATGTCCAAAACCCAAATTTCAACGATTTATATATCCCAATATTTATCCAATGTCAATACAATTTCGAATTTTTGATGCTGTTCGATATCGAAATGCCAATAGTACCCATAAGTCAGAAATTCAAGTTTAAACGATATATATATCCATATACTAATCCAAGGTTGGTACAATTCCAAATTTTAGCTGCTGTTCGATATCGAAATGCCAATAGTACCCCAAAGTCAAAAACCCAAGTTCAAACGATATATATATCCATGTACAAATCCAATGTTGGTACAATTTCAAATTTTTGCTCTTTTTCGATATCGAAATGCCAATAGTACCCCAAAGTCAGAAACCCAAGTTTAAACGATATATATATCCATGTACAAATCCAATGTTGGTACAATTTCAAATTTTTACTCTTGTTCGATATCGAAATGCCAATAGTACCCCAAAGTCAGAAACCCAAGTTTAAACGATATTTATATATCCATATACTAATCCAATTTTGGTACAATTTCAAATTTTTGCTCTTGTTCGATATTGATTAGCCAACAGTAAACCAATGTCAGAAATCGATGTTTATCTCCCGATACTAATCTAATGTTAAAACAATTTCGAATTTTTGCTGTTGATCGATATCAATTTGACAATAGTAAACCAAAATTAGGAAAAACAGATTAAATGATCTATATATTCCGATACTAATCCAATGTCGATACAATTTCGAATTTATGTTATTGTTCGATGTATACCGGGGCAGGAAACAACATTCGCCAAAATTAATTCGATGTTCGTATAGGCTTGGATTGATGCACAAAAATACAAGCTTTCTATTGGCAAGCCAATGCTCGGCAAATGATGGAATTCTGCACTTATATCAGTTATCGAATGACGAGACTAGGTAACATCGTAGGACCTATGTTAAAAATTCCTCGCTAAAATTAAACCCGGTTCCAAAAACCAATTCCAAAAACAGGGTTTTACCGTTCCCCGACTTCTACCCCAAAACTATACATATATACATACATACCAATAATATTATCGTTAAACAACAACAAAAATTCGTATCGCATCGACATTGGGTTGGTATCGTGGTATAAAGATCGTTTAATCTTGTTTGTCTAATATTGGCTTATAATTGGCTAATCGATATCGATCAAGAGAAACAAATTGAAATTATACCAAAATTGGATTAGTATATGGATATATAAATCGTTTAAACTTCGGTTTCTGACTTTGGGATACTATTGGCATTTCGATATCGAACAAAAGCAAAAATTTGAAATTGTACCAACATTGGATTAGTATATTGATATATTAATCGTTTAAACTTGGGTTTTTACTTTGAAATACTATTGACCTTTCGATATCGAACAAGAGCAAAAATTTGAAATTGTACCAACATTGGATTTGTATATGGATTTATATATTGTTTAAACTTGGGTTTCTAACTTTGGGGTACTATTGGCATTTCAATATCGAACAAGAGCAAAAATTTGAAATTATACCAACATTGGATTTGTACATGGATATATATACGTTTAAACTTGGATTTCTGACTTTGGGGTACTATTGGCATTTCGATATTGAACAAAAGCAAAATTTTTAAATTGTACCAACATTGGATTAGTATATGGATAGATATATCGTTTAAACTTGAATTTCTGACTTTGGGGCACCATTGGCATTTCGTTTTCGAACAGCATCAAAAATTCGAAATTGTATTGACATTGGATAAATATTGGGATATATACATCGTTGAAATTTGGGTTTCGGACATTGGATTATTATTGGCTAGTCGATATTGAACAACAGCAAAGGTTCGAAATTGTATCGACATTGGTTTAGTAGCGGGATACATGCATCGTTAAAACTCAACTTTCTAAGAATGGCCCAGGATGGAATTGAGTTGGTTTTTGAAAAACCACATTCCAATATTTTTCCAACCATGGACCAATCTCATGTAACTTATAACGCATTTACGACGTGAACCGACCTAAAATCAACATCGGATTAAGAATGGTCAGTATTGTTTCCTACCCGGGCATGACGCTGCTAAAGGAGAATATACAAGAACTGATGAACCAATGTCTGTACCATCATTCAAGATACTTATCAGCAATAGCTCCAACAGGCGACTCGCTTAATACGGAGGAACAGTGGGCGATCAGGACTGACACTGCTGCACACGACGCGTTCAAACTTATCGACGATTACCTCAACACTATCCAGTCTGACGAGACGCCCAACGGCGGGGTGAAAAGGCCGGCGAACGATAAAGGTGACTCATCGGTCGTTCTCGCAGAAGCCAAGAAGAAGCGAATGGCAGCAGAAGAAGCGCTCAAGATTACTGAGGAAGAAACTAATAAGAAAATTGAAGAAATCCGACGCAACTCACATGCTTAGCGAGTCGAGCTACAGGGCGAAATTAATCGTCAGAGAGCTTTAGAATCGTCCCTGGAAATTACAAATCCAAAAGACACGAGCGGGCCTGATGACAACTCTATGTCGTTTGACAACCGTCCCGAGACCATCTTTCCGGATCCGCCACCGCGACCATTAAACCGCTCAACACCGTTCGACAACCCTCCCGGGGCCACTTTACCAAATCCACCACCACGGTCAGCAGACTATTCCGGCAGTAGCGGGTTCAACTGGTTATCAACCATGCTACCCAGGATCGAGATAACGCTCTTTAACGGAGACCCGCGTCTGTGGCGCTCTTTTTCAAGATCCTTTAAAGAGCTCGTTCACGAAGTTTTGCCGTCTGACGCCCAGCGAATCGTAGCGCTAAAAAACATGTTGACACCAGACGTGCGACAAAGATTCGAGACTATGCTGAGAAACCCCAACAGCTACAAAAGAGTCCTTAACGAGCTGCATAGCCGATATGGAGATCCGTACCTGATTGAACGGGCCTACCTGCACAGCCTACAACGTATTAGGAACTGCAGAGACGGCGACGGGCACGCACTGCGCGACTTGGCCGCCCAAATACACGACGTTACCTCCGGGCTTCAGGACGAGAATGCGTCCGACATCTTCTCTGGTCCCGCTCTTGAGTTATTCACCGACAAGCTACCCAGCGATCTCAGAAGTTAATGGGGAATTTATCTTTATAGAAGAAGGCCTGCCGTAATGACGCTAATGGATCTCGACAGATGGTTGCAAGAGAGAATAAACAGTGATATATGGAATACCCCGATCCATAAGCGATCGACCGGAGAAAGAGAAAAGCAGACAAGGAACCATCAAGAAACGAGAGCTGGGCCAACAAGTCGACGCGAATATCCCACGGTCCTTTTTGCCGCCAAAAGACAACTGCCAAGAGACACGACGGCGAGGGAAGGTCCGTCCAGTAAACCTTCGGGTAACTGCCAGTTTTGTAAACAGCAAAGACATCCACTTTATGAATGCAGTGTCTTCATAGCCGCAACCCCCGACGCACGAATCCGTATGGTGATGACCGAGGGCAACTGTTTTAGGTGCCTCGGAAGAAAACATCTAAGTTCCCAATGTAGGAAAACCATAACGTGCTCTATACAAAATTGCAACCGCAAACATCACCCATTGCTGCATGGAGCGGAACTTCCCAAGGGTTTAGCTCAAATTCAACCGCGAGATGCCGCACTTCCACTTACTGGCGCAAACGCTCTGTGTCTAGCTACAAATACATCCAAGAAAAGGGGGCCGGATATTATCCTACCCATCGTCTCATTGGTGATTCGGGCAGAAATTAATAGCAAAAGAATCCTAGCGTTGCTGGACAGCGGAAGTCAAGTCACGCTTGTAAGAGCCGATGTCGTGAACGAACTAGGACTCACCGGAGAAATAGAGAAAATTCGGCTCTCAACCTTCCACGGACGAGATCCTGATTTAATCGCTACTAACATCTGTTTCACATTGGAATCCGAAGATGGAGATTGGACGTGCGCTGTGGCAAACGCTCTCGCAGTTCCACATTTAAATTTAACTCGAAGCAACGTGGATTGGCAAGTGGAAAAAGCCATATGGGATCAACTCGCCGACTTAGACCTCCCACAAATGGACGACCGGCCGATACTGATGTTATTGGGCATGGATGTCACAGAAGCCCACCTTCCCGTGGAGGTCCGACGTCCGAAAACTGACACAAAGGGACCGTACGCGATGCGGACCGTTCTCGGTTGGACCGTTTTTGGAAGCCGACCCTCATATCTCGTGGTAAACGACTCGACTAGAGAGAGTCACACCTCATGCAACGCCGTAGCACTAGACAGCCTGCTGAAATCCCTCTTTGAGGTAGACACGCGAGCACTCCCGGCGAAAGAAGACGGAAAATTCGTATGTCGGTCGGACAAACGGGCGATGAAGCTGTTGGAAACCACAACAAAAGATCTGGGAGGAAGATACGAAGTCGGTTTGTTATGGGCGACAGACAACTTCTCCATTCCTAACAACCGCCCCCTCGCGCTGCAGCGCCCCTTTGCGAACGAACAGCGTTTCGCTAGGGATCCAGCGTATGCGGTGAGATACAGCAAAATCATTAATGAATACATTGACCTTGGGTTTGCAAGACCTCTCCACCCAACTGAATTAGCCGGGCCTGAAGGAAAAACCAACTACCTCGTCCATTTTGGTGTAACCAACCCGAATAAACCAGACAAGTTAAGAGTAGTGTTTAATGCAGCGCTTCAATTCAAAGGAAATTCATTAAACGATTTACTACTACCGAGGCCGGATTTTCTCACCAGTCTAATCGGAGTACTCCTGCGTTTCCGTGTCTCTGCCATTGGTGTATCAGCCGACATTGAAAAGATGTTTCTACAAGTGAAGGTACCTGAGGCGGATCAGTCTGCTCAACGTTTCTTATGGAGGACACCAAACAGTAAAGAGGCGCCTAGTACGTACCAAATGTGCGTACACGTATTTGGAGCTACATCGTCTCCAGCGTGCTGCACTTGAGCCCTCCGGAAGGCAGCAATAGAGCAACCAGAATTCAATCTGCTCTCCAAGATAGTCAAGAAATTCTACGTCGATAACTATTTGGATTCCTTCGACCGGGAAGAGGACGCCATGGAGTGGTCACATCGGATGATTTCAATGCTGAAAAGTAAAGGGTTCCGTTTGAACCAGTGGTTGAGCTCCTCAAGAACCGTTTTGACTTCCATACCAGCTACCGAGCGAGCCCATTCAAGCTTGGACATCGATCTGGATCGGCTGCCTATTGAACGAACGCTCGGAATGTTCTGGGATTGCGAGCTTGACGAATTCCAGTTCAATTTCAAACCTCCACCACAAGTCAAAACCAAACGGGAAATGTTCGCCGCCGCAGCCTCTATTTTTGGCCCTCTGGGGTGCATCTGCCTCGTCATCATTTCAGTCAAAATTCTAATGCAAGAGATCTGAAGAAGGGAAATCAGCTGGAACGAGCAGCTGCCAGGAGACATCTTGCAAGAATGGGGCGACTGGTGTTTTGAACTCGGCAGAGCAACCAACCTGCGAATCCCTCGATGCTTTCGCCGTATTAACTTTGTGGCCGACCAATGCGACGTGCAATTACATGTTTTTTCTGACGCTTCAAAGGACGGGTACGGAGCAGTCGCATATTTGCGCTACTCATGTGAAGGACGGATTCATGTGGCCTTCGTCATGGGAAAATCTCGTATGGCTCCCGTCCGAAAACTGACAATACCTAAATTAGAGCTGAATGGCGCTTGGACAGCAGTCGAATTGGCACGAATTGTGCAGAAGGAGTTGAGCATGATAACCGGGCGGAGGTATTTTTGGACCGACTCCACGACTGTTCTTCGCTGGGTGAATACCTACCGCTCCCGACTAGAAGAATTCGTAGCTAATTGAGTGACTCACATACTCAATTATTCCGAAGCGATTGAATGGAACCACGTCCCTAGAGCTGAGAACCCTGCCGACGATTGTAGCCGGGGAGTCAAAGCGACGAACCTCAGTCAAAATCATCGTTGGTTCGCCGGCTCTGAATTTTTGTTGAAGACGGACGAGCAATGGCCCAGTCAGACCACATGGCGCACACAACAAGATTCAAAGATTACCGACGTTTACGCCGTGTCACTGGAACCGCCTTGCACCATCCAAATACTTATAAACGAAGCAACATCGTTGGACGAGCTCAAGCTAAAAGTGGCCCAAATGATACTACTGGGAAAAGATTCCGACGAATCAAAAAGTGCGAAACCAAACACTCGTGACTACGCGGCTGCAATGATCAGGTGCATACAAGTGGCGCAGAGACATTGTTACGAAGAAGACGTTAGAAGCCTGTCACAGTCAAAGAAATTACCGAAAAATACAAGGTTAAGGAGTCCGAATCCCTTCATCGATGGAAACGGAATCATCCGCGTTGGCGGGAGATTGGAGCACGCTGAGCTAGAAGAAGAAACCCGTTTTCCGACCATCATTCCCCACACGCACCCCTTAGCTGATCCAATCATACTAGATGCCCATGAATCGGTACGTCACGGAGAGAAAATCCGGACTCTCAGTGAAACGAGGGGCAGATATTGGATAACCAAAGGGCTCGCCATGGTGAGTAAAATCGTCCGCAACTCTATTGTCTGCAAGAAGGAAGGGGCGAAGGCGACGCTGCCGTTCATGGCCCCGCTACCCAAACACCGGTTGCAGCCTTATCTTCCGGCGTTCACGAATGTAGGTACCGACTACTTCGGACCATTCGAAGTGGTGGTAGGTAGGCGACATGAGAAACGATACGGTGTTCTCTTTACCTGCCTGGTTACTCGAGCGATTCACCTGGAGATGGCACACAGTCTCACAACGGATTACTTTGTCGCCGCTTTCCGTCGCTTCGCCAACCGTAGAGGGAGTCCTGCCATCGTCTACAGCGACAATGGCACTAACCTAGTGTCCGGGGAGAAAGAAATGAGAGAGGCAATCGAGAGATTCAACGTCCATGCAGAACAGAACTTCCAGCTAAAAGGAATTGAGTGGCACTTTTCTCCTCCGTCGGCCCAACACTTTGGTGGAGCGTGGGAGCGTCTAGTAAAGTCATGCAAAATAACGCTGAGGCACGTCCTACAGAACCAAGTGGCCTCCGACGAAATACTCTACACTGCTCTCACCGAGATAAAACTTCTACTTAACGGCCGGCCACTGACACATGTGAGCATAGACCCGAAGGATCCTTTCCCGCTGACGCCAAACCATTTCTTACTAGGCAGCCACTACCCGAATTTGCCAGTTGCAGTCATTAGCCCGACGGAACGTCTAAACAGCAAGAGCTAGGGGCGGGCACAGCAAATCGTCGAGCATTTCTGGCGACGTTGGCTCCGCGAATATCTGCCAACCCTGACTGAGAGGAAAAATGGACCAAACAGACGCACGGACTCATGGTGGGAGATCTAGTGCTGGTAGCCGACAAGAAGAGCACACGGGGAACGTGGCCAGTAGGTCGGATAACCAAAGTAATGCCCGGCCAGGATGGAGTCGTCAGGACCGCCATAGTCCAAACGCAGTACGGAGAGTATGTCAGACCCGCCATTAAGCTTTTTGTTTTTCAGGAGTCATCTCAGACCCCAGACGTTTCCACTTAGTTGAACGGGGCCGGGATGTCACGACCGTTGCAAGTTGCTGAACCCTTTTATGATTTTTGGTTGCCAGGGCGACCAACCGACAGTAACGGTATGCTACAAGAGAGCGTGGGGGGCGTACCTTTTGGTCTCCTTAGAATCGTTTTTCCCTTTTTTGGTTTTTCTGGTGTAAAATACTACGACTTTTGTGTTCCCCTTTTATCAGAGAAATACAGCAATTGGTGAGAATTATAATTTTATTATTTTTCTTATTTATCCTGTGGGGAACAATCTCACACGCACACAAATCTACCACTTTAACAAATTGTAAGAAGAAAACTCCCAGTCCTGATGAGGCTTGATGGATGTTTCAAACTTTGTAAACTATGCTGAGGTAGTGAAGGGTCGGTCACTGCCATCGAGTGTACACAAAGCCTACCCATGCTGGAGGAAATAGATTAAAGAAAGGGGTGTGACAACAAAGGCAATTATTTGACAGCGGTAAACGAGCGAAGTCAGTCAGCTGTGCAACGTTCGAGGACGTCGTCTAGGTCATGTAGAGTCTCACAGCTCAAGAAGGCAGGAACCCAGAGACTGACAAAATCGTTGTCTTTTTGGGTCTGCTCTTCTGAGCTGTTGTGACTACGTCCTCGATTACTTTGCTGACTGGGGACAAAGGTTAAGGTCTCGGGGTTAGGTGAAGGGTCTAAAATCTCTTGTGATAAAATTGTGGGGCTAGTATTTTCTTGTGGGGGGAGTTCATAAAGCCAACTAAAATTTTGTGTATTAAAAGAGGAGGCGAACTCCCTCCCAAGATCTAAAATAGGGCTAGCGGTAAAATTTGCTGGGGATAGGACATTACCAGGGGATTCCTCGATCGCTGGGATTTCCACCACGGATAGCTCATCACGCTCGTCTTCTGGTGGAAAAACATCCTCTAGAGAGATCACTGCAGCAGAAGAGTCACGGTTGGAGCCATCCATACTGGATGTCCCAGCAAATCGGATGGAGGGTGATGGGTTGTGATTGGAATGTAACCTTTGGTAATGTCCTTTTAGTGTAGGGCCATCTCCAGCAAATCCACACACTCCGCATTCCCAATATTTAACTAGTCGGAGTGTGTAGGCTGTCTTTAGGTGTCTGTGGATACTACCCATGGTTCTGGTGTTAGTTGCCAAGGTAGTCCACTCACACCTAGGACATTTCGGTGGTTTCCCAGGGTATTTTAAAATGATTTTGTCCCCTTCAATTCTGGAAGGGGAAAACGTGGGGAGAGAAGAGTGAGCGGGATTAGGAGAACCCTGCGAACCATCAATTGCAGATGCAATGGTTAGTTCGAGGGATTGGCGAAGAATACTGGGGGAAAGGGACTCAGTACAAGGTATTGCATGTCTGCCGGCTAAAATAAACGAATTAAATTCCTTTTTATAGCCAAGGCAGACATACTGGGTGGTGTACTGAACCGATCTCCTAAAATGTCTTTCTTTTATGTGTGTCTCCGTCAATTGTCTCTTGCGATCCCCAGACCAGGGACCGCTACCTCGCCCACCTTCACAGGATTTCTCCCCACATTTTAAAATGTTTGGCAGAGGAACTGGGATTTTAATGATTGTCCCATGGAGTCTTACTCTAGTAGCATTTCTACTAGATGCTGTTACCTCTGCCATTGCTACCCTGGGCCCAATTACATATGAAAGAATAAAACAGTAATTCTTATTGACTAAAAACAAACAAGTAAAGCAAAAATCGGTAAAATATTGTTAGAAAAATAAAAAATAAACCATTAAAATCTGAAGAGAAAATTCTAAATAAATATAGAAAGAAAGGATTTTTAAAAATTTAAGAAAGAAAAAAAAATAGCAAAATTGATGTTTTAAGTACTAAAAATTAAAAATAAAATAATTTTGTGAAGAATAAAAAAAATTAAACCGAAGAAATTGTGGAATAAAAAAATTTGTTAAGAATAAAAAAAAATTTAAAAACCGAAGAAAGTGTGGAATCAAATGAACAAAAAATTCAAGGATAAAAAGAATAAATAAATGAATTCAATGGAGTATTAAAATTAAAGAAATATATGCATTAAAATTCAATATTTGTTTTAATTAAAGCATAAGAATTTTTTAAGGGTTTTTTGGATGTCAATGGATAAAATGTAAAAATAATACCAGGAGCCAAAACACTTAATCAATAAAAACCGAAACTCTTTAAAAACACGTCTACGCTCCACGAAGTCTAGCACAAGACCTTTGAAGATACCTGGCTTTCACCCAGGAGGCTCGGGTTCGATTCCCGGGATGGGAACAGTTAGAATTGTTCATTGTTACAATGTTATATTTTTGTTGCTTGGTTGAATCAAAAATAGAAAAATTCTCTGTTTTGGCAAGTTATCGATAATCAGTCATTGGGTGCACAGTCTTAGACGGAGATTCGACGAAAAATTGCGGTAACTGTTTGAGTTTCAGTTTGAGAACCTTTTTGCGGCTTTGTTGCAGCCATAACTATTTAACAAGCAATCCACCACTCAAGTGCACCAAATTCATGGACCCCGTTTTTTTTTTTATTCCGCTATGGGATGTAAAATTTAAAAAAATACAGGCCTATCCATTTCTTTACTCAGGATTTGCCTCTTTTTTCAGAATTCTAAAATTCCCTGCCGTTCGGGAGATATTTCATGTTAAAATTAGGGTTTTTTCAAATTTTTGAAATTTGGGGGGTTGGTATCGCTTTTTGGGAAAAAAAGAAGCGTTTAAAAAAAATTAATTGTACCAAAAGTTTGCTTGGCCATCCCTTAATGCAAATCCGAAAGGAAATCTTTTTCCGGATTTGATTGGCCGAGTTATTCGCAATCTAGTAAATGGCTCATTTGGCCAGTTTCCCACCCAGCCTAGCAGCCATTTTTTTAAAACCTCCCTTTCGCTCCTGGTGGATTAGTACCGAAGCTACGATTTCTTGGCCTTCACTTTAGACCGAGGGACATGCTTTAGGCCCTCTCATATAGTCTAACGGCCCATATTTATCATTGCGATTAAACAATCGATATGTTCTGTCCTAATAACTCGATCATCATGTTTGTTATTTATTTGTGAAAGATGGACGCTGAGTCGTCACAGCGATCCAAGTCATATTTCTTGTGATTTTCAGTTTCGATTATACTTCACCTTTGGCGTCGTTCATTTGAGTGATAGAAATACAGTTGATGCTGGTTTCGTGATATTGTGTAAGGCTACATTTCTTATGGTTATTGTGTGTCATACTGTCATTGGCATTCATTTCTTTTTTTATTGTGACGCTCCTTGGTTATGGACCACACCACACACAGCACATACAATTACAAGGAAGAAGTAGTCATTGTTTGTACGTCCTGTGCCAAGTACTTTTAGCCGCGATTTGAAGTTCCAGCTATGGAAGAAGTAGGAGCACCTCTACAAGGATGAAAAGAATTAGGTTTCGCCCTACTACAGCGATAATGGCAATCCAAAAAAGGTGTGTTTAAAGTTATGGGCTACGTTTTGGCTATGCTGGGCGTAATCATTTATAGGACGTATTAGCAGGAGAAGGATTTGCAAACCTATAAATACATATTTTATCACTGTAGGCTTGGTGATTTGCGAACATCATTGTTTTTGTATTTCAACAACTTCTTGAAAAAAAAATAATTACAATACAGGAGACAATATGAAATCACTTTATTTGTTGATTCGGTTTTTTTGCACACAGTTTTTGGTAAGAAAATTTACTCCTAATCTTAGAATCAGACGGCAGGTTAGGATTTTCTTTCCTGGGGAACTGTTGCAACGTCATTGTGAGAGCATCTTTCGGTTTTTTCGGATGCATAAGGAATGGGCAAAACCTAGGTATGGAATGAGCATCAACAATACAGTATTTTGATAGCAACTAGCGTTATCCGACTGTAGAAATATAGTAGTTATGTGCGGAAATAGTTTCTTAATCGCTATAATCACTGCTTCGAGAAAAGATATCACTGACGTCACATCTTGCTTGCTTTCATTTTCAACTACATGGTCCATGTAGAATTTGTTGGGAACGGCGGTTTGTACACCATCGACGCAAACACATGTATAAAATGTAATCATTGAACCATGCCAGCTTATTCCTCTTTTACCGTAATGATCTACAGTTTTCTCGCGGAAGTATACCGGCTCAAACTTCATTTTCTAATCAATCAAAAGAACGCACTCGTTAGAAAATCCATTGCGTAAACAATTACGCTCCATTTCGGTGTGCATTTGACGTAAAGCTGTTTGTTGATTCAGAACTCGAAGCCGGTGACCCATAAATAACTGAACTTTCTTTAGACAGCCATCTAGGGCTGTTAATGCTGAGTGTTGAGGGGCAGTCGATTTGATGATATATTCATTCAGAAATTGGAATATGTAAAACAGATGTCGACAATTACTGTACGTTGCAGTTGCATCAACTGGTGCATCTTCGCCACCGAGCGCAAAGGACACCCTATGGGCGATGCAGTCATCTTTGTCTCCGTGAAAACCATATTTCAGATACCGGTGTGCAGCGTCAACCTCACGTAATAATTTCCTCTTTTCTTCGCCGGGGTCACAATATGCGTCGATTAATCTAGAAATAACGGCGAAGTTGTCGTTAATAAAAAAACCAGTAATGTAGTCTACTGCCTTATGCAGTTTTGCATCGCAGTGCGTCAAAGCAGACACTAAGTTAAAAAAACTTGATCTTTTCAGCTGTTTGTCTTTTGGAATTTCAACCGTAGCACTTTTCACATAATTTTCGTACATATGTGTGTGAGACATTTTTCGCATAACTAAAGGAAATCCACGTGCGACACCATCAACAATAATAGTCTTCGTTCCCCAGGACGTGTAGCACACGTTGTCTGGGCTCAAAATGAACTAAATAGCCGAATCAGCAGTCGTGTGATTGAAACGCCCAATGCTCCAATTAATTCGTGGAAGGCACTGCCCACTTGTCACTGTCTTAAAGTCTTTCAATCCCTTTTGAAATGTATGAGTGGCCAGTGTGAAGTCACCGTCCAAATCTTTTAGTTGCACGACGTCTTCTCTTCGGTGTGAGCCGCAAAGATACGCCCTGGCCGTACGCTGCTCCGTCTTTGCCTTTTTAGAACGGGCAATTGTGTGAATCAGTGGAAGGGTGAGGACATGTCGCGATTGGTCAATTAACTTTGCCATTGATTTAGTAATCGACACTTGTGCTGCTGGTCCACACAGAAGAACAGCTATTTTTGAAATGAAGGATTTGTATATCTTGGCAACACTAATTTGCATGACATGATTTGCTTTTGACTCTTCTTCCCAGTTACTTATGTTAGATCTAACATCGGCTGCCGATAACAACTTTCTCAAGGACGAACTCTTTTTGAGTTCAAAAGCAGCAAATAAATCAACTAGGGAAGTTATTGCTCTCATTGAGCTAGCTGTATCCGCATCATTTATGTAATCCACTTCACTTCCTTCTTTGCCGGACAGCAAAACGGGCTGTTGGCGGCGCGGAACTCTATTTGGCGATAAAATTCGTATTTTTTTTTCTTGGCGGATCGGAGCTGCCATCCTTACTACTGTATCGGCCTCTTTTACGACTAATTTTTTCTTCAATAGATCGCCCATCGTGGTTACACTGGCACCTCGAACAACGGTTGCATGTGGAACATGACTTTACGCGACACCGGCACATAGACATGTTAGCGAGATTTATCAAAGTAGTGTACTGAAGCTTCTGCATCTTTTCTACATGGGAAATACGTTTCAAAACCAAGTTAATTGTTGACATTAAATTTAATCAACGTGACATAAGGGATTATGAATAACTATTTTTCAAAAGTAAAAAAGCTTTTTCTCTCCCCCCCCCTCCACAGCACATTCAACTTTTTCAACCCGTATGTTGTGAAGGTCCCCGACTATCCAAATTGCGGATGCAGTCGCTTTGGAGGTAAAAATGATTGCTCTTGCTAGAGATCTTCTTGACATAAATTTTCGTTTGAACTCAAAATGTGTTCTTCTCAGTTGACAGCGTAACAGCCACTGCTTCTGTTGATTTCATCTATTATAGATGTATTGGAAATAACGCATTAGCTAATGGTTAGACGTGGATGAATAGAAGTCTCAACAATAATATTTACCTGCCGAATTCATTTAAAACGTGTTCTTGTTAGTTGTCACAGCCCAACAGCCACTGCTTCCGTTGATTTCATCTATTATAGATGTAGTGGAAATAAAGCATGAGCTAATGGTTAGACGTGGATGAATAGAAGTCTCAACAATAATATTTACCTGCCGAATTCATTTAAAATGTGTTCTTGTTAGTTGTCACAGCCCAACAGCCACTGCTTCCGTTGATTTCATCTATTATAGATGTAGTGGAAATAAAGCATTAGCTAATGGTTAGACGTGGATGAATAGAAGTCTCAACAATAATATTTACCTGCCGAATTCATTTAAAATGTGTTCTTCTTAGTTGTCACAGCCCAACGGCCACTGATGCTGTTGATGTATTCTATTACAGGAAATCGACATATGGGATTAGCTACTGATTACATGAATAGAGCAACGTGTAAACAATATAACAAACACAATATTTACCTGGCGAATTCATTTCCAAATCCTCCATCCTCTGTAGTTCAGCATCAACTTCCATAGCTGAAATGGAAACTTAATAGCCATATGGTGGTGAATTACGGCACTGATTTCAACAGGACTTCTTTCATCTTTCTCGTCTATAAAATAGTCGTTCAGCGTTTCGCTGTACAAAATGCCGTTTGATGTTTCCTCAATAGGTTCCCAATGCATTTCGGTGTTTACTGTGTTCGCACGGTCCCAAACGTCAACTGCAGACGAAATTAAATTATGCATCACGAAAACGTTCGCAATCCATATCCAACTGTCAGTTATCGATTACTATCATACTTGAAGCCCGAGGTGCAGAGAAATCGTAGCTTCGGTAGTAATCCGCCAGGAGCGCGAGGGAGGTGTTAAAAAATTGCTGCTAGGCTGGGTGGGAAACTGGCCAAATGAGCCCTTTACTAGATTACGAATAACTTGGCCAATCAAATCCGGAAAAAGATTTCCTTTCGGATTTGCATTAAAGGATGGCCAAGCAAACTTTTGGTAAAATTAATTTTTTTTAAACGCTTCTCTTTTTCCCAAAAAGCGATACCAAACCCCCCCCCCAAATTTCAAAAATTTGAAAAAACCCTAACTTTAACATGAAATATCTCCCGAACGGCAGGAAATTTTAGAATTCTGAAAAAACAGGCAAATCCGGAGTAAAAAAATAAATAGCCCTGTATTTTTTTTAGAATTTTACATCCCATAGCGCAATAAGAAAAAAAACGGGATCCATGAATTTGGTGCACTTGAGTGGTGGATTGCTTGTTAAATAGTTCACTAATGGGTGACCAACTTAAGTGGGTGAAACGGCTGAAGATGCAGGGTATCGATCACCGTACTTCTCGCATGCTAAGCGGGCGCTCTTCCATCTGAGCTACATCCCCGAGTACAACGCTCACTGTGGGCTCATCCGGGAATTGAACCCGGGACCTATCGCACCCTAAGCGAGAATCATACTACTAGACCAATGAGCCGCACACAAACCTACCACTTTAACAAATTGGAAGAAGAAAACCCCCAGTCCTGATGAGGCTTGATGGATGTTATAAACTTTGTAAACTATGCTGAGGTAGTGAAGGGTCGGTCACTGTCATCGAGTGTACACAAAGCCTACCCATGCTGAAGGAAATAGATTAAAGAAAGGGGTGTGACAACAAAGACAATTATTTGACAGCGGTAAACGAGCGATAATCATTTTGCTGGATTCGATCCCAGGTTTCGGCAACCAACGGCTGGTAACATCCCATAAAGTCTAGTGGCTAGTTAACTCGATTAGAACTAATTGGGGACGATCGCTAAATTTCATTATTAATTGTCAAAATTTCTTTGTTTCCAAAAGTGGAGAACTTAACCGTTTTAAAATTTTTCCCTTGAATGTATTTTTATTTTAAGTCCGGCATAATATACGAATAAAAAGGGAATAATTATCTATTTGCCGGATGGTTTATGTCACAGTACTTCCCTCATGGGCAGGATTGTAGGTGGCAAGGGCCTTCTTTTTGTGTTTACGTTGGAAGTGGCCCTTGCCCCTTTTCAGTTCAGAGTATATTTTGTTATAGTCGTGAACGAGGACATCTCGTTTACCTCCCCTGTAATCAAGTATATATCACGTCCCCAGTTCTCTCTCTCTCTCTTTTGTTTCCCCCTTTTTTAACGGAGAATAAAGCCGTTCGTTTTTCCCTTTAAGTCACTTTCTTCATCGTCATTATTTCACCCTCCATCCCTCATCTCTGTTATCACGTTCCATTGCACGTGAACGTGAGTAACAAATGGTGCCGAAACCCGGGATTTAATGAACACGTGCATTTCTCTTGTCATCCCTAGTAAAACGTGTTAAGATTCAGTAAAATTGTCGGGTATTTCCAACACGGGTATTCGCAAGACTTTGGCATAAGTTTACGCCAGCCTGAAGGCAGAGCCCGGTCTACCACGCGTTTTGTATCTGACTGTATCGTCGCTGTATCTACGTGAATCATCGACATCCGTTTACGTGTGATTACTTCCTTGTCTTTGAACGTTTCTACGTCATGAGTGAAGCCGTAGCAAAAGCCGAGAGTATTAAGTCGGGCGGAA